>NW_008623615.1:0-22325 GCF_000691845.1 Merops nubicus | reverse complement strand
CTGGAGCAGCTCTGCTGTGAGGACAGGCTGAGGGAGTTGGGGTGTTCAGCCTGGAGAAGAGGAGGCTCCACGGGGACCTTTTAACAACCTTCCAGTACCTGAAAGGGGCCTACAAGAAAGCAGGGGAGGGACTATTCACAAGGGTTTGTAGTGACAGGACGAGGGGTAATGACTTTAAGCTAGAAAAGGGGAGATTTAGGTTAGATATTAGGAGAAAGTTCTTCAGTATGAGGGTGACAGACCACTGGAACAGGTTGCCCAGACAGGTGGTGGAGGCCCCATCCCTGGGGACATTCAAGATCAGGCTGGATGAGGCTCTGAGTAGCTTGATCTAGTTGGAGATGTCCCTGCTTATGGTGGGGGGGCTGGACTAGATGACCTTTGGAGGTCCGTTCCAGCCCAGACATTCTATGATTATATGAATTTCTATATTAGATACATTATAGCTAACATTTTCCAGTTTTATTCCTTACCAGTTTCCTCTTTTTTCTTGCTCTTGCTTTTTTAATTGGAGCTGACTACAAAGCCACATACAATTTAAGTGAGGCATATAAAAGATTTCTACAGTGATCTTTTCAAGTTTTTCCTCATTCCATCCTTCTACACCTTTAAAGTACTGTAAATGTGATGGACTCCCCGTTTTCCAATTTCAAGCCATTAATTCTTCTTGGCAACATGAGATTGCTTTACTTTTACTAATATCAAATTCTGCATGTCGCCACTCTGCTATTTGAGTTAAGCCTTGCTGCATCTGAGATTTTCAGGTGTCTTCTGTAGCCTTGAATAATTAAAACTAAGTATAGTGCCTTCTGTGATTTATAGAGTAACAACCATTTCATATAGAACTTCAAATGCTACTTTGAAAACTGAACAGTTATGAAAACTCTTAGGCCTTAGCAAAACAAAAAATGTGATGCACTAAAAAAGAAGGTAAGGAAAGTGTTTTTCCTTCCTTTTCAGTCCATGGCTAAGAATACCTGTAAACAAGCTCTTCAAAGATAAAACACTACAGTAACAGAACCTAACCATCAATATCATCTTCAAAATATTCCCAAACTTATTTTTCTTGACATGCTGTAGATGGAATTCTTCATTTCCATGTTTGTAGGTAGACTTTAAGTGTATCAGGAAGGAGCAGACTCTCTTCTGCCTCCCTGGAATCTCATTTCACTTGTCACAAAATGGAACAAATTAAAAATACAATATGGAAGTGTTGCTACCTTAACTGGACCAGCATTTTCTTCAACATGATGAATTTTTTCTTTTATTTCTTCCAATTTTTTTTCAGCTACCTGGAGAATATTTTTCAGTTCTTCCACTTTTCTGCTTTGTTGCTGCATGTCTTTTTTTACAGATTCCATCTTACTCTTATTTTCTTCAACTTCATCTTCCTGTCAAAATACATTGAAGTGAAGAATAAAAGGAGATATACATTTGCAAATTACTGTACAAGATTTTTATCTTATTATCACTATCAGGGTACAAGATTACATGCAATACTCTAGAAATCTAGTAAGAATATCAGCAGCTCAATGTAGGTGTCACTAAAATCCAAAAGAAAAGACTGATGGATCTTGTAGAAGGCCACTAAATCAAACTGCAAAATAAAAAGTGGAATTTTCTAATTATTTGACTGAAAATTAAGGGGACTTTATTTTGAAGTTGTGATGAAAAGACTAAAGGGGGTTAGGATTTTGTGAAGACTTAGCCATGCTAATATGTTATTACAGTAGTTTTTTTAAAAGGAAAAGGTAACTTCCATCTGGATCCGTGACAAAGTATACACATCCAGTATACAAAAAAAATACAGGAAGATTAAGTGGACCATCACTGTTCCCTAGAAAGTTATACCATTCCCAATGAATCATCATCATACATACTTACTGATTTGAAAAAAAATATTCCAAAACCAGGAAATAACATCTAAATGAAATCTTGTGCTTCTAAGATTTTTTTTTCATGATCAAACTATTGTGGAATCAAGGTAGCAATGAAAGACAAATACTAAGTGAAAGAAAAACAATTAATCCATAGTAGAGGTCAGGAAGTGCAGCAAATAGAAATACAAAAAAAAATACAAGAAAGAATAAGAAAAAGTAAGTACATAAATCTACCAGTTGCATAAGACCATTATCAGAAGGCAACAGTAAAAATGTTGATGTTGAAAAAGTGTCCAGTAATTTTTAAGCAGGAAGATACTTTCCTACAAAGGTAACAGATTATTTTTACATCTCAGCAAGAGGAAAAAGGCCTTTTTTTCATACCAACAGAACTAGACTACCTGGCAGAGTATAACCCTGCAAGAGCTTACAGGGTCTGCACTGGTCCCTTCCTTTGAGTTAATTTTGACATGTTTAGTTACACGCCCATGTATGTGCCCACACTGAAAGGCAGACTACTGTCAAAGAGTGAGTTTATGCCAACACCAGAAGGGGAAAAAAAAGAAAAAATGTCTGGGCAACTGAGCCTCTTGTTGATCCCACATAAAATAGTAGGAAAACTGGCATAGATTTTAACTGAAACAACTGTAGTCAGGATTATTATTAAAGCTATCGGCAAGGTCTCAGAATTCAAATCTTGGCCATTTATACATTAGCCTATTACAGAGTAAACGTTGAAATTCATGGCCACCAACATAAAAAAAAAAAAACCAAACCACAATAGGTTATCAAACATTTTTTCCTGTTCACATGGATAAGAACTAGAATTTTGAAGGAAAGATCATGCTGCCATGATTCTTCCTCAGGTATCCTTCCTTAGGGATACATGAACTTTAAAACTCCTGCATGGTGAAACTACAGCAACACAAGAAACTGGTTTCAGGGCAGAGCAGAAGTGCTGTGACATTCACTATGCTCCAGAGTGACCTTCACCTATGCCTTGATAATGCCAATTCTGACCTCAAAACTTACAACACTGCTCCTACCTAACCAGAGTTTTACAGCACTGGCACAAGGAAAGAAAATGCATGGAATATTCCTTTACAGCATTGCATTGCCTTCCATAAACCTGCAGTGTTGTTTGTATGAAAAAAGGCAGAAGAAAAAAAGAAAATATTTGTTTTCAAAGAAGAACAAAAATGGATAAAATCATGCCTTTGCCATAATTACAGATACTCTGTGAAGTGTTACACTCTCCACAGTTTATCCAACTTGTACAGTAGTTGAAATTTTATAGTTTTTGCTTATTCCAAAACACTGTCAAAAGACATTATTTCCTGTCTTTACTGGACATAATTTGGTAATTGAGTCTTACTAATGTACGGATGTCCACAGATGGGTGTTCTTCCATATTTTCAAGATCTGTTATTTCTGCATTTGTTGTTCTTATTTTTATCTGAGGAAAAAAAAAGGAAAAAATATTCTTAAGTTTATCTAAAGAGAAAAGTTCACATTTGTTTATTTAAGTCCACACAGAAAACAATATATTTGGTCTTTTAATTTCATTAGTGCCTACAAAAGACAACTCTTCCCATTTCCCTATAGATCCCCTTTTTATAAGATAAAACTAAAAGTCACATGCACTTTAAATCATTAAGTTTTTATTGTATTTCCATTCAATATGACCATTGAATACAATATATTTTATTTTTTCTTCAAATATTTATCTTCAGTAATTTGAAAACGCGTATCAGTTCTTTTGCTGGTTCTAATTTGTCATTTACTGAATAGCAGTATGCATTGTCTTGCACTCCCTAATTGTGACATCACTGTACACTGTAAATATGTATCTTAGCTAGAAGTACTGGAAAACAAAGTAAGGAGACTAACAGTTGTACAACTGTTTATAATTATTTTTAAAAAAAAAACAAACAAACAAAAAGGTGCAATGTTCAGCATATTAAAATGGGTTAAGAATATGAATGAATAGCATGAAGAGAAGATTATGGGAACGAAGAGGTAAAGCTCAACAGAAATAAAGGAGGGGGAAGCAGGGAAAAGAAACTTATCAAATATTGCAACAACTTCCTGTTTGTGTCAAAAAAAAAAAAGGCAGTAGAAATTTATAAGATTTAGCACAAGTGAAAATAAACCCACAACAGCATATGCTGGGATTGATGTGGCCTCTATTGCTCTGTCATAAATTATGAAAGAAAAAAAATAAGGATGAACATTAAAAAGTATTATCCACTCAAAATACATTGCAGAAGTCAAAATCAAATAGGGAGAGACTGACTAGTTCTAAAAACTAGCACTGTATCTATTTTTACCTGCAGCTTTTTTTGGTGTTGTTGATGACCACGAAGATGATCTTCATTCTGCCTGATCTCATTTTCAATGGAACGTAAACGTTGCTGAGATGCTGCTAATTGTGCTTTTTTGTTTTCAATTTCTTTCTCCAAGTGACTTTACAAACAAAGTGATATTGAGATACTGCATATTACACAGATATTTCTTACATGCACAG
Organism: Merops nubicus; assembly: GCF_000691845.1. Taxonomy (NCBI): domain Eukaryota; kingdom Metazoa; phylum Chordata; class Aves; order Coraciiformes; family Meropidae; genus Merops; species Merops nubicus. Next base: position 17,918 of record NW_008623615.1, on the reverse strand, counting down.
AGAAATATACAAATAAACATCCACCAAACCCCAAAACCTTAAGTTTGTTATGCATTTGATGGTTTTAGCAATCAATAAAGAAACACCAAAGCTCTACAGCAGAACTCATCAGTAATAACCAGCAGATAGCTGCTTGATGGTCCTATTTCAATGCCTAGTGGATAAGCCCTTCATGTACTTTGAACCATCTGTAACCTCTAGTAGCCGTTTTCACAAACAGACCAAGTGTTTGAACTAAATAAACAGTGGTGTTACTTCTAAAAACACTGCTGCATCTCAAGAGAAAAACATACTTTGGGACAAAACACTTCCAGTCAGAGAGAAAATGAATTAGTAGAGATGTGAAAAACATTTGACATAGTTACATACTTTTCCTTCTACAAAGGACCACATGTCCAGATATTTCCACAATAAATTCTTTCAGTTTGTGGTAAAACTACTTGAAATGGAAAACAAAGCTATTTTTTAATACTATTTATAGATGGCAAAACTGTGATAGCATCTTTCACCACTGCAAAAGAAAGAGGAAGCTTTACTAATATTACACAGAACAAAAAATCTTAATACAAGTGTTTAATCCAACTTTTGTTATAGATGCATGACACAAACTGATCAAGTCTGACGCCAAAAGATACTATTGGAGATAAGTGTGTCCTTACTTTAAGCTAAGTTTGGGAGGCAGGGAGACATTTTTTAACTGGCCCACATCAAACCCCCATAGTAATATTGGTGAAGAAATGCCTATAATACTTTGAAAGTGAAGATAATCTTTGAGTGAAGTTTGTTATATACAGTTAACAGACATTTAAAACTTTTGAGTTTACAGAAATAATTTTTAAATATTCAATCTACACTATCAGCTATTAAGACTAAAATTAAAATGTTTACTTAATATGTCTGTAATATAATCAGAACTTCAAAATATTCTATTGTCACCAAGCAAACAGGTCACAGTTCAAATTTGTCAACTTTGAAATAGGCTTGGCTTTCTCAGCTACCATTTCAAAAGTAATGAGGAAAGAAAAAAAAACAAACAAACAAGGGTGGGCAGGGGGTGCAACATTGGAGAGGGAAGTCGAGTTTATCGGAGATAGACATCATGAGCAATGTCAGAAGCCTGACAAAACACAGATGCAAAGTTCTAAATCAGTAGAACATGTGGCAACCTAAGTTTGGTTTGAATCATCAGGACTCCTTTGCAGTGAACTATGACAAACCCCTACCTGTTGGGCAAGATGACATGCCACAAGCTGAAAAATATCCAGGTTCAACTCAGGTTTGTACCTTTCTCAAAAGCATTGAAATAAAAAGGTTTTCCAAGTTCTCAGAAAGGAAGAGTAAATCTCAGAAAAAGAATGGAGAGACTGAAGAGTAGTGTACATTCAAACAGATAAACATGCAATTCCACTAGTCACGTCAACAGGGGCACTCTGTACACACACAACATTACAAGATGCTAACCTTATTTCTGCTTCAACATCTTGGCTTAGGAACTTGGGTCTGAGGTATTCAGAAGAGTAATATCGTCTTTCAAACACTTGATCACCTGCAGCAGTGAAAGCTTCTCTACAATTTTTGGGGGGCCGATTCAACTGCATTACTTCACGAGCTTTAATGTTACTCTGAAAAATACAGCAGCCTCGTTATACCAACAGAAAAGCAACCATAATCAAAGGTATCAATTGAAAACTTGTCTAGAAGTTCTCACCCAGAAACAATTTCAATTCCTAATGAAAAATGAGCACAGTCACAAAAGAATGTGAAAAAAATCTGTCAACTATCTGCTTCTCTTAGTTGAATAAGACACACTCTCAAAACCCACACACTTAGTTCAGTTGCCTATTTCATTACAAATTTTACAAATTTATCTGCATTGCAAATTCCATAGTCTAATCAGTCCCTTATAATTTTAACCAGTACCCAGCATCAGTTAAGAGTTACAACTGGTGAAGGCTGGTTGCAGATTTTGGTAACACCTGGACTACACAAAACTGGCACATCCTGAATCCACCAATTAAAATAAGGAGAGGTGAGACAGCGGCAGCAGTTTGAAGGCCGATGGCACACACGGACTATTTAAGCTGGGAGCCTAAACTGCTTAGAAAGGTGGTGGTGAAAATCCTGGAAACAAACAGGGACAATCCTGGAAACACATGAGGAGAGATCTGTAGAGACAAGTCCCAGGGTATGGCCAGGGACCTTGGCCTGTAACAGCCCAAACAGGTATCTCTGAGCAGGTGCACAGCAGGAACCAGTAGGATTTTCTCCCTGACCAGCAGTGATCTCCCTGCTGCAGACAGGAGTTGATGCCCATGAACATAGTATGGGCACAGAAACAAGTAATGGTGTGGAAGTAAGAGCAAAATCTCTTGGAAACAAACCTTAAAAATCTCTCTTTATCTGCTTCTTTTGTCTATTCCAGACTATCACTGAAGTTACAGTATATGCTCCATACAAAGAGACAAAGAGAAAATGCTTTTCTTTAAAGATTGATAGGGAGCATAGATTCCCTTACTTTAATCAGCAGGATCGTTTCAATGCCCCTCACATCGATCAAACAATTGGCAACCACTGCATTATCTATTTCCAGTGCTGTGAGAACTGATGGGAACTCTGGATGATGAACTCCTCTGAAGAAAAAAAGACAAAAAAAAAAAAGACATTTGTAAAGCTCACATCAGATTCTTTTTTAAAAAAAAAATTACAAATAGCTCTTCACAACTAATAGCTCTTTTCAACTAATAATAATTTGAACCATGAAGGTTAAACAATAAAACTCAAAACATAGCTTACCTTTGTCTAACATCATAAACTTCATTCTGAAATTTATTTACAATTATCTGAGGTCTAAATCCATGTGAGTATTTTGACATCAGTCGCTGAAGAGTTCTTTCATCACTATGATTATCACAGCAAAATGCCTGAACTAGGCTCTTTAAACAAGATTCAACAGCCAAGGTCAGTTCAGCATCTTTAGGATGAATGAAAGCACCTGGATAAACAGAAGACACAAGGCTTTAGGAGCTGTATTTCATAACAAAACATCCAGTAGGGTATTTTTACCACTCAAGGTTTTTGTTTTGTTGTATTACAGGGTCTTTTCAGTCTAAAATAAACCTTTCTTACAAGAAGAAAAAAAAAAATCTAAATTAAGAAGTTAACCAAGAGATAAAAAACACAGACATGTAATTTCTTTTTCTATAGACACCTATACATATACAGAGGCCTAAAGTTTCTTCCAAGATCTTTGACACATCACTATGAACTTCCAATAAAGGTATCAACTTTATGGCAGCCCAGAAGGAATATATCAAGGTAAAGATTGCTCATCAACAACTTAATGTTTAAGGGCAAAGGCAGAGAAACAACTATGCTGCAAGTTAAATAAATATTAAGAATTCCATTATATCATCTGCCTTGCAATAGTCTGTGTGTTTGCACGTTCTCACCCTGCAGTAAATGCCAGAAACTTAAGTACCTGGTCTTTACACTTATACCCAGAGCATTCAGTCACTGTCAGAGCTGGTCAAAAAACTAATGAAAACCAATTTTCCGAGAAAACCTCAATTGGTTCTGTCCGAGTTGCTCCGTGCAAAGCATCTCAAGGTTGACAAGCCCACAAGCCAGCCACTAGACATTTTGAAAGAAATCTGTCCAAAGAACAAGCAGCCAAAGCACAGCAGAGTCTGATGCTTAGAGGGTGTGGGGGCGTCAGAGAGGTGCATCAAGTTTACCATTGTAACTACATAAAACACCTTAACAAAGACAGCTGTTAGATGAGGAAAACCAGTAGATGTTAGCTAGTTCATTGGTAAAGAGGAGAGAAGCAAAAGACAATATGCCAGGATAAAGCCTACAGTCCAGGAAGTACAGAAGAAAGAAACATTTGAATCTCCTTAAAAAGCAAATAGTTTTTCTAAGATCACTGTTTACATGAGCAGTTGAGTAATAAATCCTGTAAGGAAATACTTGTTCTTCAGCAGTTATTTTTACCTATAGGTCCGATAGGTTTGTGTTTAAAGTGCCCTTGCCTATAGGCTGTTTCAACTGCTTCAAGAAATGCTGGCATATGTGGTCCAAATCTTTTCAAGGTGTTTGTTTTACTATCTTTCAGCTCTCTCAGCTGTTTCTGCTCGGCATCCAGTGCTTGTTTTGCATCAAACTCTTCTTTCCTAAGACAACAGAATATTTTTTTCAGTACCAACATCTTATGAAGCCTTAATTTGATTAAAATAATTATAAAGTCTCATTTTTCAAGTACTAATAGAACAGTGTATCAATACCTCAACATTTCAATGTACAGCTAGTTATACATCTGCAACAAAATTTTTTATAGTCTCAAGAAAAAAGACAAAAAAAATCAAGAAAATTACTAGTTTACAACAGTTTTAGAAATTGTTATAAAAGTTCTCTAATGAGTTTATTTTATTTCTACAAAGGTCTTCAACAGAACATAAACTAACTGTTTGTTACAATTATTGATTACAGACATTTAAACTAATACATCAAGTGCAACTAGTAACAATTCTCAAATCTCTTAAGACAATCAGTGACAACACTGCCATAATCCCGTCCAGTAATCTTCATTCATGTTGAGCTTTCCAAATCAAAGGCTTAGGTTTTCTAGCTGAGGTATGGCCTAAATTGGTATTTGAACCACTTGCTTCAGAGTGTCTGTAAATTTACCTTTAACTACTGATACAATAACTATCCCTAAGTATATCTATTCCCTTGTATCATGTTATATATCTTATTGTATCAGGATGTACTAGTATATTAAACAACATGAAAAACTTTAAACCATAATCTGCCTACAGGGTGATAAGAGAATAAGGGACAGATGGTAAAAAGAAGAAAGAAGGGCATTAAACTGGCAGTATGGACTTAAATCTTTAAATAGATTTGAATTTAGTAATACATTTCACCTGTAATAAGTTTTCTTAATTTCCAAAAGTTTCTAAATTATCATGTTGTGCCAAAGACAAGAGTTTAGCAAGTCCTAAGATAAACAAGTGAAGAAAAAAAAAAATCCCCAAACCAGAAACACCAAAAAAAGAGGAACTGAAGCCTAATAACTCAGGGAATGCAGGTAACATAAGAAGGAACCTTGTAAAACTTGAAAAAAAAAAAAAAAGCCAAAGAGATACATTCAAAAAGCATAACTTACCTAAGTCTGGCATGTTCTTCCTTACACTTATATATAGCCTGCTGAAACTGCTCCACCTGTTGGCTGATCATGATCTCTTCATCGTGGAATGCCTTTAACTGTTCCCTTAAGTGTGCAATTCTCCTTTGTCTTTCCAATTTTTCAGGCTCTGAAACCCGATTAGCACTGGAAAAGATCATACTTCACTATTTTAAAACCACACTGATGATTTATAAGTGACATGAACTTTGGTTTATTGCCTGTAGCACACAAAAGATTTCTGCATGAGACAGTAATATTTAAGATTTTATGCATTTACAAGACTTACAAAGAATAAATACTAATTTTATTTAATTTTTTTTCATTTGTAATCACACAACTTCCCAGCTACATTCCTATTACCTTTAGTTTAAAGTACATTTGTTTTAAAACATCATGGAAGCTAGAAAATTTACATTATCACAAACAAAACTTTTTTTTTTTGCCCAATTACCTCATCACCTTCTAGCCAAAATCTTGGCATGCAAAGAAGCAGGATTAGGAATATTTAAATATTTAACTTGATGCTGCTGAAGTTTAAATATATTTTCTCTTGCTGCAGATTTTCTCACTAATCATAAGAGTTCACTCCTTGCATACTCATACCTTAATAAACATACAGCATCATCACTACATCTGCATTTACCTGCTTTTGAGTTCTTCAATTTGTTTACGTAGCTGTTCATCATCTTTTCCCAGACGTTTTAACTCAGTTTTGAAACGATTATAAAGAACCTATGAATGAAACAGGACACACGAGTACAACAAACTGAAGCAAGAATAATGGCAAAAACAATTAGATTTTTGAGTAAACATTGAACTGCATGAAAACAGACAAACCTAACTCGAATTTCAAGAATGAGAGAAAAAGAATAACAGTTAACTTGAATCACATTTATTTTGACCTAAGGTTAACATTGCTTAACCCATGTAAAGATGTAAACACTATGGTCCCCAAACTGACACTACTTGCAAGTTGGGCAGGAACTTGCACCTATTTTGAGCTGCATTATGGATTCAGGAAAAGCAGACACAGATGGAAACGTACACATGGGTAGAGCACAGAGAAGATTAAAGCTTTAAACTGGCACAAACATTGAAAGTTATTTTTGCCTACCTCGGCTTCATTGACTGCTTTTCTTCTTGCCTGCACATCAGCCTTCAAAGAAATACACTGAGGATGCAGGGCTTTTGCTTCTTCACTTATGGCTATTAACTTCTCTTTTGCTGCTTTGTACTTTTCCTCTGCTTCATTCACTTTTACCTTTGGTACAAAAAGAGAATGATACGCAAGTAGTAACGAAGCAAAATTTTCTTCAAATACTCTTAATGCTATAGAAGAAGTATCTCTCAGAAAAACCCATCAGATGTGTCTAAATCACTATTTTATCAGAAAGAAGTTATTGACACAGTAAGATGAAAATGAACAAAGGAATGTACTCAGGAAACAGGCAGACTAACAAATAAGTCAACAGCAACCTTCTTTTCTAACTCTTGTTTTACTCAAACACAGTACAATCAATACATGGTCAAGTACCACGATATGGTAAGAAGTGAAACCAGTATCTGGACAACATTCCCTCAACACTACACAGGCATGTTTGGATGTGAACTAAAACTCTCAATTGTGAAACAAATATATGCTTCTTTTGTTAATTTTTTTTTTTTTTTAAAAAAAAAAAAAAAAATTAAAGAGTGCCAAGCCAGAAAGTTGGGAAAAGGAATTTTAAGACACTAGAAAGTTCAAAATAATGATGCCTAGTGTTTCTCTGCAATTATATATTTCATAATTGAATCTGAATGTTTGGCAAAATTATTCTTTCTTCCTACTTACTGAAATCTCAAGTACCACCCAAAGAGTCTGTTAAATTTCTAAAAGTCTCCTGAAATCACACGAGTCTCTTTTACAGGCAACGATACCCCAGGAAACCTACATAGCACATCTCCAAAAGATGTTCCAAAGTTATAGAATCAAAGTTACATCAAGCAAGTACTCTAAACAACAAAAGAGCGGAAATTAGTGCTCACTGGCATATGCAATGCTAGTCACCCCAAATTCCCAGCCAAGATAATATGACAGAAGCATGGAAACCATGCACACCTACCCCTACTAAAGAACAGGAAAAAAAATGTCCTAATATTATTATTTCAGTGAAAAGTGAATGCAAATGTGACTATTAAGTTTTAGATGGCTAAAAAGGCATATAAATGGGAGTGTTCCTAGCTGCTGGTGAAAAGCTAAAATTTAAAGTTTAAATACTTTTATTCTTGAGTCAAGCAGACAAAACAAGAGTGACATACAATTTAAACAATATAGGTACCTGGCATTCTTCCAGCTTCTGAACAAATTGCTCTGTATTTTCTTCTTCAGCTCTGATGCCTTCTTGGATAGGCTGCATTTCCTTCTCCATCTCACCTACCTAAATAAAAGCATATATTTTCATATACCAGAACATCTGCAGCAGACTGGGAATAATTTAAAGTACATTTCATATCGTGAAACATATTTTAACATGACATTTACCACTGCCCATGCCATTTTATGCTTCAAATCTTCAAGACGATTCCTCATGTCATTCATAAACCCGATGCTTTTGTAACGTTCCTTTTTTTCACAATAAAGTAGCTTAAGTTCTTGAAGACGCTTAGGAAAGAAAGAGAAAAATGGTTCAGTCATGAGTGCAAATAGCTGTGATATAACATGAAACCTTGGAAAGTCTTTTTTATTTAATGTCACAGACCTAATAAAATCAAAATGAAGTAGTTTAACTGTTATAGTTATTTCAGTGCTCAGCTCTGTACTAATAATTGCTCTTTTACATACCTCTAGTCCTTGTTCTATCTGAATACAAGTATTTTTTTTAGTCTTCATAATAGAAGTATAATCCTCTTTCATTTGTTCCAGCTGAGTTGCTTTCATAAAAAACTAAAAAGGTATAAAAAGGTGCAGATGTCAGATTTAGCAGTTTATCTAAATGAACTTTAAATAATTACCATAGAAAGATCACTCATTCCAATCTGATGAATGATACCCAATGTAAAATGAGTGGTGGGGTATTTCTAAATAATTAACTCACTACTGTCCTTTTTTTTTTTTAAATATAGCAACATCTTTAGAGGAAAGAAACTTTGAAAAAATTGTTTTTGCAAGTGGATTACTGCTACAATCAGTGTACTGGGTCTGGCTCGGATGGAGTTAAGTTTCTTCACAGCAACTGCTACAGTACTGTGGTTTATATGCGTGACCAAAACAGTGCTGACAGCACACTAATGTTTTAGTTGTCACTCAGCAGTGTTTGCATAGCATCAAAGCCTCCTCTGTTTCTCCCTCAGCCCAACCAGTGAATAGATTGGTGAGGTGTGCAACAGGTTGGGAGAGGACACAGACAGGCAGATGACCTCAACTAACCAAAGAGATACTCCATCCCATAAATGTCACTGTTGTGGTTTAAACCCAGCTAGGAACTAAGTCCCACAGAAATGGTCACTCACTCCCCCAATAGGCTGGGAGAGAATCAGAAGGCTAAAAGTGAGAAAACTCACAGGTTCAGATAAATACAGTTTAATAGGTAAAGCAGAAGCCACGTGCTCAAGCAAAGCAAAGCAAGGAAATCATTCCCTACTTCCCTTGGCAGGCAGGAGTTGAGCCATCTCCAGGAAAGCAGGGCTCCATCACACATAAGGGTCACTTGGGATGACAAACACCTTCACTCCAGACACCCCTACTTCTTCCAGCTTTTTATTGCTGAGCATGATGTTGCACGGTACAGAACAACCCTTTGGGTAGTGGGGGTCAACTGTCCTGGCTGTGGCCCCTCCCAGCTTCTCATGCACCCCCAGCCTACTCACTGGTGGAGTAGTCTAAGGAGCAAAAAACGCCTTGACTCTGTGTACACACCGCTCAGCAATACCAAAAACATCCCTGAACTACCAACACCCTTTTCAGTACAAATCTAAAACACAGCCCCATACCAGCTGCTATGATGAAAATCAACACCACCCTAGCCAAAACCAGGACAGTCATGCTTAGCAATAAAAAAGGGAGAGCAAGAGGTTTAGGGGGAATTAACCATCTTTTTATTGGGAACCAGCTAGGTACCAGTCTACCCATGGGAGGTGGCAAGTGATTGATTGCCTTTGCATCTCTTGGTTTGTTTTACTTTCTTTTTCTCTTCTCCCAGCTTTTCCTGCATTTTTTAAACAATTTTTATCTTAACCCTCAAATTTTCTTACTTTTCCTCTTCCTTTCCTTGTCTCCTATTCCAAGCAGGGAGCAGCAAGGAAGGGAAGTGAGTGGCTGTGTAGTGCTTAGCTGCTTACCTGAATTAACCCACAAAAGATCAGTAAAAATAAGAAATCTGAGGTTTTTTTCTTCTCCAAATGCCACCTCTAGAAATTTGAAATCAGTATTTTAATGTTTAATCAAAATGTTAAATGACTTTTCTTACCTTGTACTTGTCACCTTCATTTTTTGACTGTAAAAAGTACTTACTCATCTCTTGGGTTAAAACAGACACAGGATTATCTACCTGTAAAAACAAATTAGTTTTCATTTTAACTAAAAAAACTTCTCATGTAACTGCATATCCATGGAAGTGAACAAACCATCCCCTTGTTCCATGCTCGGCAATTCAGTAATGAACTGACAGAAGCAGATTTAGACCTTCAGAATTCTACCCCTCCCTCATCCCTTTCTTTCGTAAAAACAAACAAAAAACCCAACAACAAACAAGGCAACCAAAGTTAAAAATCCAACTCCACCAATTACAAATTAGACCCACAAGGACAACTAAGGAATTGTTTCCAGGAGAATAACTGACTTGTAGAATGACAGTGCCCATGCTTTTCCATTTATTTAGGATCAGCGTTAGGAATTTTGTCCAATGCTGTTCAATTTCTCATTACTTAACTGATCAAAGTATTGTATTAAATGCAATGAACTGACCCATATATTCTTAGGGAAGTTTCCACAAAATATAATCAATGCACACCAAAAAAAGTTTATTATTTGAAAAGCTGAATATGGTGAATGTTTTAAAGTTCACGTGCACTATTTGTTCCACCCTTAATCACTTAAACAGCAAAAAGACACTGAAATTTCTGCAATGGCAGACACTGCAGTAATGAGCGAGCAGGGAAAAAACCTCCAGGTATGAAAGATACCTACATATGCTAAGACTTTCATTAACAGGACTCAATGGCTCACAGATGATAGCAAATACTTCTCTGAGACAATCTTATTCTGCATTGTATGAGGTATAAATTTCCATTTTCTTTTGTCATTGCATTTGATTTTAGCAGAACACGAAAGAGGTCAAACTCTCTCCTTTAACAAAATGGAACATTGCTTTTTACGTGAAGAATTATAACATCACATGATGATGTCTTTACGTGCACATGGCTTTAAGCTAGAAAAGGGTAGGTTTAAGTTAGATGTTAGGAAAAAGTTCTTCAGTACGAGGGTGGCAGACCAATGGAATAGGTTGCCCAGACAGGTGGTGGAGGGTCCATCCCTGGAGACATTCAAGATCAGGCTGGATGAGGCTCTGAGTAGCTTGATCTAGTTGGAGATGTCCCTGCTTATGGCGGGAGGGGTGGACTACATGACCTTTGGAGGTGCTTTCCAGCCCAGACATTCTATGAGTCTATGATTCTACATTATAATAATTACCTGTATATTAAAGTGATCCAGTATTCCTAGGAGTTCCTCTTTCTTTGAAGAAATTACAGTACCTAATAGTAAAAAAAAAAAAAAAAGGAAAAATACCAATAGGTCCAAAGTAGAGACATACAATGTCCTAGTCTTTTATTCAATCCAATGCTTCTTAGAAAGTGTCAAAAATTAGATTAGTATTTTTTAACACAGATTTAGTCCTAAATGTAAACTGTTTTTAGTTCTAAATAAAACACTGGCTGGGTTTTTAATCCTTCTGATGTATTTGAATTTGTACAGAAACACTTCTAATTAGAGTCTCTCTTGCCTCATAAACCCTCTGTGACAGAATTCAGGTAAATTAGAAAATTCAATCTCATCACACAAGCAAATTTTCATGAAGAAATACTGTATGACCTCATATCATGCAGAACCTGATAACTGCTTTAGACTAAGAATGCCATGCATTTAGCATGGCAAAAGTAAACAAAAAAATGGACATCACCCTTGAATGATAAATGAAATGAGAAACATCATCCTTTACCAACATCGAGGCATTTAAAGCAACAAAAACATTAAAAGAGCTTCTAAGACTGAGAACAAAACAAAGTCCCACCAACCAGATTTGCTTTTCAGTCTGTAACTTCTGCTTCCATCCAGGTTAATGTGCTGATTCACAATGATAGAGCTACCATACACTTCTGGCTTAAATGCATCTCTGCCTTGGTTCCGCAACGTTATGGAAATATCTGCAGAACTGAAAGATAAAGAATAAAAGAGACAACTAAAACTAGTTCCAAATTTAAAAAAATAAAATATCAGAACATTCTTTTCCACAAAAATTGTCATGTCTTGTATGGGACACAACTGGAAGCCAGTCATAGTACCAATCAGACCCATGGCCAGAAAGGCTGCTATATACACTGACCTGTTTGCACCCTCTGTGCCTCAGCTAAATCATGAGCCAAAAGTAAACATTTGAGAGCAGATTTCTCCCACTTTCCCTTCCCATACGATTACCCCATCTTTAGGCTGTACAATTAAGTTGCTTAAGAAGACCAAAGGTTGTTCTCCTGTCCATAAACCTGCCTCTGCAGAAAACAGTTGCTTAGCTTCTACAGTCATCCCTAACCAAAGGAATCTAAAGCAGAATGCTTAAGGCATTCTCTGAGAGAAGATGAGATGCAGTTTCCATTCTGAATTCAGATTTTCTGTTTCTCAAGTGAATGCTGAAACATTAAGTTGTCACACATAAGGCAGGTACTGCCAAGAATTTTACTCCAAGCACCTCCAAAAGGAAAAGCCTGGGGCTCTGGGTTACAGCTTTATGGAAATGTGAACTCTTAAACCTCCTCTCCTATTACTGAGTTCCCTAAAAACATTATGCAAACTCTTGAAGCAGATATGAATCCACCTCCTGCACGTTTAATAATCCACCTATAAGTCAAGATCTTTACACTGTATATTTATTCATGTCATCAGACAGACAGAAGAATTAACCTCACTGCTCTCAGAACAATAATTAGTTTCCTGTGAGTTTTTTCTAATGAAATCAGTTCTGTAGGAAATTCAAGTATATCATGGAAGTAATACACAAGCACTGGGCAAAACACAGGACATAGCACTATGTTAGCTAGTTCAGAAATAACAGTACACTACTGGAAAATCACTCAAAATTTCTAATCTGCGTTCTGTTTGTAATTTTGGATATTTTTGATTAAATACGAGCTCTTCAGTGTTACACTTTTTATTCAAATCTGGTAGAGATTTGAATAAGAGAACAGAAAACTGATCAGTTAACTTGAATCACAACTACTTAACAACAAGCTCAACCTTTAAACTAAAAGTTTTACTTACGTCTCTCCATCTCGTACAAACATTTTTAACGAGGTACCTCTATTAGTTGCAGTGGCTTTTCCACCAAGTCCAACAATAAGAGCAGTTAATACAGAACTTTTTCCACCTGTAGCAGAAGCATTGAACATTTTTAAAAAGAAGTTTTTGTAATTCTTTAGCCAGTTCACCCAGATTATGAATTTTTGTTTGATTGCTTATGTATTCATGCACCTAAAGTCCGAATTCTGTCTTTAGCGAACAAATATATAAAAAAGCAAGAACTCTAGAAAAATATCTGCCACTTCCAAAGTTCTTGCTAAACAAACCCACAAACATGCTGAGCCAAAGTTCTGTTCCCTCCTGCAATGCAATTTGCATTCAGCAAGATGTGCTGTCTCAGGAGGAAAGAATCTCCCTTTCCTTACAAGCATAGAGAAAACATGTATAGAACAAAAGAAATCAAACATACGTCTTCATTTATATAACTCTCTGAAAGGTTTTCAGCTTTCCTTCAATTTTTTTTTATTTTTTAAATTCTCTCTCCAAAAGAAGTGAACTTGCAGAAATAAGTATCAGTTCCTTCTCCAGTAACAGTTTCTACATGACAACTGGATGATTACTGTGCATTTAATAATGAACTTATGAACGGTTAGTTTAAATACAAACTCATGTATGATTTAGCTCTGAAAACATTTATATACACATTAACTTCTGCAAATCTCCAAATTTAAGTTTTTCACCAGCCTTAACAACTGGCATAGACCTGTTTGGTTCCCAAGTGCAGAAGTGAATCCATCTCTATTTCTAAAATATGGCTAGCAATTATTTTTCAAATAAAAATTATATCTTCTAAATTAGTAAAAAAAGTGTTCTTTGACAATTACTACTTACTTCCATTGTTTCCAACAACAAAATTGAGATTAGATCCAAACTGAAATGGCCCCAACATTGAATGGCACATAAAGTTCTTCAGTTGGATACTTTCAATTATCCCAACTTCCCCTACAGTCTAAAGAATTAACAATTAAAATCAGCATTATGTATACATTTTCATGAGATACAGTTTATCTTTTTTTAAGTATAATGAGAACTTAAACAGCAGCATGATAGAAAACATCAATGGTTACAAGCTACAAGGAAATCAGGAGGGTTTTCATAACACGATGAGAAGCTGCTTGCTACAGAGCAGTTACATTATGAAACAAGAGTAAAACAGTTACCAAAGCTGTTTACTGTCTGTAGTCACTTTCGGTTCTCCCTCTCACTAACTTATAATTAATGCAATAAAAAAGATTAAGATCACAGATTCTGTACAATTTTCAGAGCAGCAATAAAGAGCATCACGGACTGATTTTTGGTACTTGAATAATGCTATTTTTGAGAACTCTCAGCACAGCTTAGCATGAGGAAAATTAAATTAGATCAGGAAGGGGGAATGAAACTGAAAGTGGGGCAGCCCACTTTTGAACTGGTAAAGTATCGTTTTGACAGGAAACTTTCATTTTATTGCCAATGCTTTAGACAAGCAATGTTTTGGAAGAAAGTAAAGTCCTCAGAAGAAATAAGCAAATGACACAGAACAGCTGCTGTTCCAGAAAATGAAGTGACGAATAATGTTTCTGCTTATCAAAAATCAGCCACAGTGTCTCTAGAACAGATCAGACTACTCCAGCTGGAAGGGACTTACGATCATCTAGTCCAACTGCCTGACCACTTGAGGGCTAACCAAGTTAAAGCATATTGTTAAGGGCACTCTCCAAATGCCTTTTAAACACTGACAGGCCTGGGGCATCTCCTACCACTCTGGGAAGCTTGTTCTAGTGTTTGACCACCCTCTCTGTACAGAAATGCTTCCTGATCTCCACTCTAAATACACAAGACAGTACTTGCAATCTCAGAAGTCATTTTTTAAAAATCCTCCACCAAATTAGAATACAACTGCTACAGAAAAGCAGAAAAAAAAAGTTATTCCTGCTTTCATTTCCATCAAAACATGCATTTCAAACACTAGATTTTTCTTGTCGGCCATTTGGAAGTGTCAGCTATGCAAAATAAACAAGTATTAGATGCTTCTTTCAGTCAATAATGTTTTCTAAATATTTTCCCTGCTACAACCATAAACAAAATATACCATACTTCTAGCTAACAAAATCTGTTTCCTTTGTTATTTGACAGCTTCAGCAGTATTCATTCCATAAAAGCAGAACACTTATCTTATGATCAACTGTTACAATTACATGGCCCAAACAAAAGAAGGTAAGAATGAACTCGTGTGTGAGTCCTCATCACAGACATTACTTCTAGTTTCTGTTGCATTGGTTCCACTGAAGCCTACGTGCAAGACACTTACTTCAACATCAACCAAAGGCACAGAACTTCTTTACCTCAACTTTTTCTTATGATCGTTTAACCAACTTACTGGCAGTGAAGAGATATTGCTGTCAGCTGACGACTGTGAATTTCCTTCTTCATTAAACTCATCACTATGTTCCTCTGTATATTCTTGTCTCTGTCTTTTATGGGAGCCAGGCTTAGAAATACTTTCTTCCTTTCTTTTACCCATGAGTACTGAAAAATGAAAGAAATTAAAGACTACAGATTTCAGTCTTCAGCACAAAGACACATGAATTTATTTACTTTGATAAAAGAAGTATTAATTTCATAGCAAGTTCAAGGGAGCTTGTTTATCTTGCCTGCAAAAGGAAATCAACAGCTCCCTATCTCCTAAGAAGACTGCAAATGGAGAATATACAACTCTAAAGTCAGAGAATTAAGTACTTAACCCATTTTTGGCATTTGAGAAGGAAATGCAAGGGGGAAATTGGAAAAATGAGCAGATGCTCTTTCAAATAGAAATGAGCAATTAAAGCAACTCCTGGCTGTGGCTGAGAGGAGAAAATCAGCAAGAATATCAGCTGGAGGAAAGATTAGACAAATTACTTGATTGCATCCCACACAGATTGCTCTAATTCAGTCCAGCACATCCGTAAGGTGGTACCTCGTGAGGATCCCAAAACATGGGACAGAGACATCTGGTATGATAACAAGGACTTAGAGGAAGACCCTAACCTCATCCCGGAATCAGTGCAGGTTTGGCCATTAATTAAGACTGAAATTGGCAGTGAAGGAGACAAAGAAGCCCATGCTACCATACATACAATTCCCTGGTCACCTGCTGAGCTAGCAAAATTGCAAGAAAAATATTCTAGGTGCTCAGAGAAATCAGAAATAGAGTAAGTGTGGTGAGTTTCCCTCATGGGCAAAGATTGGGTCTTGCTGAGTGAGGAAGAAGCAGAAGGATACTGGGGACCTGGAGTATTTCTAACTACTATCCCAAGTGACCGCAACTATTTATTAGCTACTTGAGCCACTTATTGATCTGGGGCCACAGACTCACAGGAGAGAGGGGATCCTCTTGTCATTAAGACTTCGGGATTCTCAGATTTGGCAACCTCTGTGCAAAAGGCAGC
Source organism: Merops nubicus (assembly GCF_000691845.1). Lineage (NCBI taxonomy): Eukaryota > Metazoa > Chordata > Aves > Coraciiformes > Meropidae > Merops > Merops nubicus. Next base: position 1,774 of record NW_008623615.1, on the reverse strand, counting down.
TTGTACACAAATGATGGATGAGAGAGATATATTAAGGTGATGCCTGATGCTCCATAGACCCAGCCAGATTAACTCCTCTCATTTGTGGCCTTCCAGATAGTCTAAAAATACATACAGCAGATGCCCAAGGTGGCATCCACATGAACCATGTTATGAATGGTGCTGCAGCGGCAGCACAACCACCCAGAGAGCAAATGCACACACCCACCTGGAGAGAGCTTGTCCAGGAACCACTGAACTACAGGTGCCGTGTGGGATGGGCTGGAGGGACCTCCAGGAAGCCACCTGAACCTCCCCAGTGAGTTCAAATTCATACAGCCACACACAGGCCAGAATCTAAACTACCATTTGATCCAGAACAACGCAGCCTATGGAGCAAGGCTTCAGCCTTGAGAGCACCCCACCAACCTCTGCATGGTATGTCTAAAGCCAACCTCCAGGCTTTAATACAACTACAAAGACAAAAACAAGAAGGAAATGAACCAGGCCATTCAGCTGGGCACTAACCTGCTCCTGCCAGGACTGTACCTTTAGCCCTGCAGCAGGACTTGATTGATCTGAAAGACCCCCTCAAAAAAAACCCTCGCGTTCCCAGGGAGGGCAGTGAGCCACCATACCCAACAGGTTCTGGCTCTCAGTGGCTCTCAAATAGATGTCATGAACCAGTTATTAGTATCCTGATTTGCCCAACAAAAATTTTTTAGAGATTTTCTCATTTATACAGGCACTCAAATGTCAGTAATCACAAAAAAAAAAAAAACACAGAATACCTAAATATGAAACCTAGCTATCGCAAAGTTGGCTTTACAGGAATTGATGATGTCACAAGGAAATGTCCAACAGCAAAAATTACTTTGTGGCTCCCCACGGAAAAAAGGTCGACGCGAGCCGAGGTTATGGTAGGAGCTGCCAAGAGTAACATATTAGAATTTGACCTACTGTATGGCAGAGTATGGAAGCTCCCTGATAGATCAGTGAGCAGTTAACTGAGCAAGATGAACCCAAACCATCAGTTCAATAGAGAGAGCTATACCTTTGCCCCCATCCAAAATCACTAATGTGAAACAGTATCCCCTGCTGCCAGCTACACATTCAGGTACTGACGGGGGGGTCACAGACTTGGAAAAAAGAGACACTATTGTTCACGCACATTCTCTCTGTAACTCTCCAGTGTGGCAAGTAAGGAAAACAAATGGACAGTGGAGACTCACAATCAGTCATAGACAACTAAACACCAACACTGCCCCACTGACAATGGCTGTCCCAAACATAGCAGAACTGAAAACCCAAATTCAGGGAGTATCTCATTCCTGGATGGTGACCCTAGATATCGAAGATACGTTCTTTATGATGATAACATGATAAGGATCAGTTTGCATTCACTTGGAAGTACAGTATACCTTTAACAAGCTACCCTAGGGATATAAACATTCTTCCACAGCTGCCCATAACACCTTGACAAAGGTTCTAGCCAAGTTTTCTAGTCCACCAGTTGTTAAATCAGTACACTGATGACATATTAACAGGAGGGAAAACATCCAAAGAGGTCAGGCAGCTGTGGTTTCTGGGCAATGCCCACAGGTGTAGCTGTGCCCTTGCAAACTACATCTAACAGACAGAAGGGTCCCCAGACAAATACACTTTGTCTCCTCCTTAGCTCTTACACCCAATTTTTTGCTTGTACTAATAGATAACAGGTCGATAGCCTTACCCAGTTGCAACAACATAGTTAAGTATTATTGACCATTTTATATCACCCTAAAAATGGGCTGTC
>NW_008623614.1:35842-36957 GCF_000691845.1 Merops nubicus | reverse complement strand
TTCTTGGCCAAGTCCCATTGAACGCAGTCGGGAGGACCAGCAACGGTCGACGCGGAGACGAGACGCGGAGGGGGTGGAGTGGAGAACACGTCTGGGTCTGGATTCACAGTAAGAGCAGAGAGAGGGACCAAGGCGTCGAGAAAACGGACGAAGGGGAGGTAAAGCACGAGGTCTGGACTGAATTTACACTTGGGTTGGTCCAAAAACGTCGGACGAAGGGTCTGATGAGGAGGTCCTAATGAGGAGGTCCTAATGAGGAGGTCATAATGAGAAGGTCCTAATGAGAAGGTCCTAATGAGAAGGTCCTAATGAGAAGATCCAATGAAGAGGTCCTAATGGGAAGGTCCTAATGAGAAGGTCCAATGAGGAGGTCCTAATGGGAAGGTCCTAATGAGAAGATCCAATGAGGAGGTCCTAATGGGAAGGTCCTAAGAGGAGGTCCTAATGAGGAGGTCCTAACGAGGAGGTCCTACACGCGGAGGCAGCCCGCGGCTCACCCGGTGGTGGGGTGGTGGTGGAGAGCTCTGGCTGCTTCTCCACAGGGCTTTTATTGCTGGTGAAATCAGCCAGCAGGCTCGCCTGAGGGCCCTGGCTGGCCCGACCTGACCTTGCCCCGGCGGGGAGGTGGGTTTTGGGGGCACACCTAACGGGTCTGCTGCTGGAGGAGGGACGCAGAAGACGGGCGACGGAGCGACGTGCGTGGGTTTGGGGGTGAGGAAACCCTCCCAAGCTTACTGCCTGGCGCAAGGCAAAGGCCAAGAGGGGTTCCTCTCGGCTCACAGCGTTTACCAGGTCCGAGTGAGTGCAAACGAAGACACCTTGGAGGAGCTCCAGCCCGGGGCCGGGCTCTGCGGGGACACCGCTGCCTGGGGAGGGACTGCATAGACACATTGGCCGGTGGTGCAGAGGGTTTGCTCTCACCACAAAGCGGTGGAACACCTTCTGCACCGGTGGTGGGGCTCTGCCCGAGCACGTTTCACTCCCTTCGGCCACTGGAAGGGAACCCACGTGTCATCTTCTCCTCCGAGAGGGCTCCGAGGCCAGCCTGGCCCTCAGGATTGCTCTCCTGTTGTCACCAAACGTGGCTCTGTGAGCTCAGAGACCCTTGGGGACCC
>NW_008623614.1:24086-35811 GCF_000691845.1 Merops nubicus | reverse complement strand
AGCTGATGGCGAGGCCCTGCCGCAGGGACCCAGGAACAGTCGTGGGATGGGCACCCGAGGGGGATGGACCCAGACTGAGGACTTCCTGGATGGTCCTCCCGGGGACCCAGACTGGTGGCCTGCTGGATAGGGGCAGCTCTGGGCTCTCCAGGTGGATGGCAACCACCAAGCTCAAGCCGTTGGGGATTATTTGGAGCCAGATTGGACCTCGCATCGCTTTATGAAGGAGGAGAGCCCAGGGCTGGAGCTAAGAAGGTATTCAAGAGAACGTTGGCTTGCCTGCAGGTATCAGAGTTGGGAGGAGTCCCTTTTAAATCTCCCTGGAGAAACCTATTGCTTTGAGACAGCCAGCAGAGAGGTTCTGCCTGAGAGAGCAGGTCTGTGAAAGAGCAGAGTGAACCCAGCCCCGCGTGCCAGAGCTGGGCCCGGGCTCCAGACCTGACACGATCCCCTTCGTTGGGAGAAGCAGGGAGGAGGCCTGTCCTGAAAACACAGAGAAGCTCAGTCCTGGTGGTGCCGGCCGTCCCGCTGCCGGCGTGGAACGTCCTGTTGGGAAGCCAACATCTGCAAACAGCTGGATGTGATCCCAACCCTCCCCACTGGGGAGCTGGAGGCTTGGGTGCCCCTCCAGCCCTGGCTTTCCAGAGGGTGGGAGGACCAGGGGAGCCCCAGAGCTGGCTGGGTGTGGTGTTGTGGTGGTGTGAAGCCCCACGCAATGATCTCAAGTGACTGCAAGTTGTGAGGATGTCCTTCAGCAAGAAGCAGGGCTGGTCCTGGAGGTAAGGTAGGGCCAAGCTAGCTGACATGGGAATGATGGAGAGAAGAAGTGGAGACCAGTGGTCTAGAAAGCTCCTCTGAGGGCAGGGTTGGGATGTGCCACTCTCAGTGGGGGCTTTGGGCTCCAGCTCTGGCTTGTTCAGACATATCTGGGACACTGCTGGGAGAGGCACCGACTGCTCCTGGGACAATGGGGATGGTGATGACCTAAAAGGAGGCAGGAGAGTCTGGAGAGCTGAGGCAGAGGAGCAGCAGGGCACAGGCAACAGGACGAGCAGATCTTTAGCAAGGGGTCTTGGGGAAAAGTGTCACTGCACATCAGCAGGCTCTCACAGGCTTCCAGGAATGGAGTGGAGAAGCCTTGGGAGCCTTCTCCACAGCTGGGGAGCAGAGACAGGGTGAAGAAGCATGTGCCTGAGACTCAGACCCATCCACAGGAGCACTGTGGGTGCAGGAGCACACAGATCTCCTGCTGACCCACGCACGCTCCACTTGCCAAGCCTGGGACCAGTTTTGGGAGCTTTCATGGAGCTAAGGTGAGCAGAGGGGCCACCAGCACCCCAAGCAGGAGAAACAGAGACTGTGGTGCCTTCACTTTGGAAGATGGTTCCCTGGTGAGGAGGGTGCTGAGGAGGCCCTGGGATGAGCTAAGGAGAGGACACCAAGGGGGAAGCCAGCAGGACCACCAGCTCTCAGGATACACATTCTCCTGGCCCATACTGAAGCCAGAACAAGCCCTTGATGGGACCCAGTAGCAACATCTGCTGCTGAACTAGAGGAGACCAGTGGGCCTGGAGACAAGTGTAATGGCTTGGCAAGCATCCTCTCTTCTCCCCAAATGAAAATGGGAGCTGCATCCATCCTGCCTCCTGGGAACATCTCCTGGTCCACACTCTCCCTGGGCAATGTGTGGAGCTAGTTGGCATGGCCGTGGAGGATAACTGGCTGGGGGCAATCAGCTCACCCAGGAATTCCTTTCTCCCCTGCCCAGGAAAGGTCCCTCATGACCCCACAAACATTCCCAGGTGGGACACAGGGAAGTCCAAGCCCTCTCCTGTCCCTGCCAGCTATCATTGCCCTTTCCCAGCCCACGCTGGCCTCATCCCTCCCCAGGGGAGCGGGGAGGCAGCTCCAAGTGTGCAGCCCAACACCCTCCAGAGATCTTTGGTCATGTTGCTCATGAGCTCGCTGGCTTGAGCAAGCTATAAAGTGCCACTTGAGGGGCAGGAGTGAGTTGGGTTGGTCCTTTCCACAGACAGCAGAGCTCAAGGGGACTTGCAGCCACTGTCTGCAAGGAGTTTTGGGGGGACACAAGGATGGGCAGAGGAGACTTCAGCCTTAACCAGGGGACAACAATCCTGGCTCAGGATGATGGCAGGCATCAAAGCAGGGCAGAATGACACCAGGCTGCTCTGTCGGAGCCCATCCCAAGCAGATTGTCTTCCTGGGAGGTGCTGAGGTCCTCACCCCTTTCCACCACAGCCAGCAAAAGCTCAGGGGGTGCTCAGCACCCTCCACTCAGCGCTCAGATGCAGCGTTGGCCACTAGAGTTGGTCCCTCTCAGCCATGGAGAAGCCACAGAGCTTTCTTGCCTCTTCATTTAATCAGAGTATGTAGAGAGCTGGGCTGGTGTTGACACCCAAGTACACATGTCTCTCTGCAATGTAGCAGCAGGTGACAGCAGGGATGGCAGAAGACAGTGGCAGAAGCTCAGTGGGACTGTGTGAAGCACAACAACGTGCAATGGTTTTGATGTTCACTCCCAGGGTGAGACAGGAGTGCTGACTGCTTGATGGGAACTCGTCCAGCCTAGCTGACATCTTACAGTGACAGCAACCAGCCTCAAAATGGTGGTGGAACCAAGCAGCCCTGCTCAGAAGGGGTAGAGGAGCTCCTTAGATCTTCCCTGGCACTAGGGTAGCCTGCTGAGCCCAAATCCTCATGGATGGAAATTTCTGGAGCTGATCAGTGTCCTCTGTTTGCTCATCTGATGGCCACGTGGATGTGCCTGGAGCAGGCTGCCCACACGTGGGTGATGTGCCACTAGAGGTGCTCCACATCTTCCCACCACTGGCCTGGCTCTCCCATAGGTCTTGGGTCATATGGGACAGCCCCAAATGTCGAGTATCCCAGAGCATCTCTAATGTGTGAGCAACTGAGCTGAGCCACTTGTGACCACAGCTGCTGCTCTCGGTCGACGGCCAGTTGGAGATGACTTCTTGTTTCAGGAGAGACACTAACCACGTGCAAGATTTTGAGGGCAGTACTTGAAGAACCACACGTGAGCCAGTACATCACGCTGAATCCCATCAGCTCCAGAGCTGGCTGAGCAAAGGTGGAGGAACCAGCTGGGTTAGGGTCAAGCCCAAACTCTGTGTTGAGTTTCATGTCACAGAAACAATTTTTTCAGCCCTGCTTCAGCCTCCGAGTGGCAAGAGGTTCAACGTCCTTGGTCACCCCCAGGGAGTGTCATCAAAACACCAGTCTGGCACCCCTTGGCTATCTTACTCCAAGGCTAAGACCCCAAGGCCTCAATGCAGACCTAGTGTGATGGGAGACTTGAGCCAGTCAGCAGATAAAAGTGTTAAGATCTGGAAGGAGCCAGGTGAGATCCCATCTGAGCCAGACCTGAGCACAAACAACAGGAACTCAAGTATCCCACGGTCCTTTTGCTCCCTCTTAACTGAGCAGTCACCTCCAAGACTAGTTGCCACCATGTGGCCACATAGTCCTAGCACATGGCAGAGCAGAGGGTGGGAAGCAGTGCATCCAGTTGTAGGGAGGATTCCTGAAGAACAGGGGTCCTTTGTAGAAGTTTGGCTGAGGAGGCACTTGCCAAAAACATCTGTATTTTGTGTCACCGTAGCACGGAGGGGTGGTTCCTGCAGGGCAGCTGAGTGCTTGGGGGATGCTGGGTGAATCCCAAGAGAGGAGGAGCACCACCAGCAGCACAACATCTGCAAGGCTCTCTGCCATCCAGGGAATGGCCACAACTGAGGTTGCTCAGGTTGGGATTGAAGCTCTAGAGCAATGCGATGCGGCGTGAAGAAGAAGGTGAAGGGAATGTTCCTTTTCTCCTCCAAGGTGAGAAATCTCTCCTTGCCACTCCTGCCCCATCCCCAGGAGCTCTGCAGTCCCTGCTGGATGCACTGTGAGGCCACGGAGCCCCTGGGCAGCCCAGCACCCTCCAGCAGTCAGACAAACCCAAATGCCTCCAGGTTGCACTGGGTCCATCAAGACACACTGGCACCACTGCAAAAAAAGGGTCTAGGAAAAAGATGGTGGAGAAAACATGGAACAGTGGAGGGCTTGGCTGACTGCTGCTGACTGGATCCAGGTATGTGAGGAGGCCAGACAAACCTCTGCTTCTCCTTCCCGTGGATCAGCAAGGAGCTCTGGTGAGAAGGTGTCCCACAGAGTGATGCTGGTGTCTGTTCCTCTGGAGTGTTCCTGAGGAACTGCAGTGGACACCTCCTCAACAGCACATCCTGGAAACTCCGGGTGCCCTTGAGCTGCTGACTGAAAGGTTGTTTTCTGAGATGGTTAGTGGGAAACCAACCTCAACATCAGTGGGGTGAGGAGGAGCAAAACTGGGAATGGCCCTCCAGGTTATTGGACCCATTTTGTGGTGAGAGCACTTGCTCTTAGGTTTGCTTTTCATGTGGTGGCCTCAAAAACAACGTAGACCATCTGAGTCCAAGCATCTTGCAATTTATTTATGCTTTGTCCTCTTGCCCTAGGGCTGTAAATCCCTTCACAAGCACAGATGCCTCACAGCTGCTTTGGGAAGGAAGACAGCACGGGTTGGTCTGATGTGGAAAGAGAAGCACAGAGAGCTGAGATGACACAACACACCAGATCTCCAGCCCTGGCATTGTGAGATGCTTGGTTCCATCTCGAAGGCCCAGGGTATGAAATGGAGGAAGCTCTAGGATTTGCCTGGCCAAGTGGAAGTCTGCACAGCACGTGTAGGTATCTCCCCTGGCATGGTGGACTCTGCTGCTGGGTGGCACCGGGAGGCAGCGGGAGGCAGCTGCACGCTTTCCGTGGTGGGGTGTGTGGGTGGATGTCCATGAGCACTGGAGCATCTGCAGGCTTTGTAGTGGGGCTCTTCTCCACACCCTTCAAGGGTCAGACCTGGTCTAGTTCCTCCTTCTATGGCTGGTCCTGGGAGAGGGGCTTATCCTGAGCTGTTTTCCAGACTGGTGAGTTATGTCTTCCTCCAGCCCCAAAGCACAGGAAGAAGTGGTGGGAAAAGACAGGTATTGTCAGCTGGGATCTTCAGATGCCCTGGTCTCATTGCATGTCTCCATTTTCTGTTTCCAGTTGCCAGCCAGCAACTGTTCTGCCCAGTAATACTGTCTGTTGACCTTGGCTGGAGGTTGGTGGGACTACCTCAAGTCTCCTCTCTCCTGCTCAGCCTCTTTGCTCAGTCTGGAGATCACCACAACAACATTTTTTCCCAACTGGAAGATCAGACCTGGTGATGGAGATGGGGAGCTTCTGGTGATGGAGATGGGGAGCTTTTGGGGAAGGGAACATGGGAAAAGCGTATCTTCAGGGCTTTTGTTTGGGAGGTCTTCAGCCCCTCAATACCCTGAGGTTCTTCCTTGGTATGTACGTGAAATGTTATCTGGCCAAACTCTCCCTGGAGTCACCTCACAGACATACCAAGACGTCCCAGTGATAATTTTGGCTTTGTTCTTCTAACTGCTCCCTGGGACAACGAGCCAAAACTCCCACTTGCGTTGTTGATCCCTTGGCCACTGCCTCCTCAGTGCAACCCCCACTTTGCTACAGTTTGTTTTTCTCTTTCCTGTGAACCACAGTACAAAGTGTCCATGAAAAGGAGAACCAAGGCCACTTTGCCCACCTTTCCAAGCTGAGTGCTGGTTTTTTGACCCCTGCTCCATTCTCTGTGGCCTGTGCATATAGGAAGTGGTTATTGTTCTGCCAGGGCATAAGCACTTGAGTGATCTGAAGCATTTCCCTTTCTTATCACAGCTTTCATGCTCTGAGTTGGTGGCTGAGTAGTTTCTTAAGCTAGGCCTGCGTTCCCTCTGTCCCTGGAGCAGGTGGCACCACGTGGCATCGCTGTGGGTGCTGTCTGGAGTGCCCATACTGGGGGCTAACGCTTGCCCCGTTGAGATCTGGTGGTAAAGCTGGCGTGTGCTCACTGCAGCTCCTGAGTGGGGCTCAGGTGCCAGTTTTTAAGTAGACCCTGGGCAGAGATAGTGCAGCAAAGCATCACTCGTTTGGGAAGGGGGTCGCACAGTTGCCCACTGCGGGGCAAATTGCTAAAGCTTCGGTTTGCAGAAACATCCTGCAGGCTTGGAGGCTTCCCCAAACCTTCGTTCTGTTGACTTTGGGAAGTGAGAGGGCTCTTGGGAAGGGAAAGTGGCTTGGATCTCCAAGTTTTTGTTCTTGCTTTAGCCAGCTTGATTACACGGTAAGAACAGGGGGACTAGTAGAGGTGGGAGGGTATTTCTGCTCCCAGGGTTGGTCAGAACCCAAGAGAGGAGTGGAACTGCAGAAGGAAACCACAACCAAATGAATACACGGCATAAGTTAAGCTCTGCTGAGCCTCCAAAGAGGCAATCATTCCTTGTTGGCTTCTGTTACCAGGACAGGCTCATCCTGCTCCTCAGGGATGTCCTAGCCTCTTGCAACCGTGGTAGCCAACTGGCAAGAGGGAGTCATCTTGTAGAGATATGTCTGGTTTCACTGAAATCAGTGGTCAGCCCCCCACTGACTTCACTAAGACCACCGTCTAGACAGGGTACTTGACACAGAACAGCGAGCTTGCTTCGCTCCATTAGCCAATGTGGCTAAAAAACACCCTGAAAAAAACCCAAACAAAGAACCAAACCTGCCTCTTGGAACTGTTTTGCTGCCCGGAAACGCTTGGAGAACCAAAGAAACCGAGCACAACCCTCCAAAAACAACCAACCAAGGAGGGGCGAGTCGTGGGAGAGGGGGTGGCAGCCTCTGGCGAAGTAACAGTCACGGCAGATTACAAAAGAGTCCGTTGACCCTCACGAAATACACCCAACCCCAAAGAGCTGTTGCCTCATTGATAGAAACCCAACGCACACCCAGGGTTATTTCACCCACAGAGCACAGAAGTACAGAGGAAGGGTGAGGGAGCTCGGGGTGGGCTGGGCTCGCCCCGCTCCTATGGTAGCACGTTATCCTTCGGAAGATCACTGGCTTGAGTAGGTAGAACATGCACAGCAATTAAAAACATCTCGTCGTGGTGCCACCTCAGATCTCGGTGGACTCTATTCGCTCGAGTCTGGAGGGAGTCCAGGGTTTCTTCTCCTCGGCGTGCGGGGGGCTGGCGGCCTTGGTGTTCAGCTCGTTCACCTTGTGCTCCAGCAGCTGGTTCTTCTGGTACATCTCCACGTAGTTCAGCTGCAGCTGCTTCTGGTACTTGATGACTTTCTCCTTCTCCTCTTGCCACGTGCGCCGCTCCTCCTCGAAGTCCATCACCTGCTGCTCCCGCTGCTGCCTCTCCAGCTTCAGCTCGGTCTGGAGCCTCTCCAGCTCCTTCCGCAGCGTCTGGACGTTGTCCTCGCTCTGCCTCTGCATCTTGGCCTCGTCGCTCTCACAGGCCAACGGGTCCCGCAGCTTCTCCCCCAGGTCCCCGCCAAAAGGTCCCGGAGGTGCCATGCTGGCAAGTGTCCGCTTCAGGCCGGAGACCTCCAGCTCACAGTGGTTGAGTTTTTCCCTCAGCACCTGGACCTCGCTCATCTTCCGCTGCAGCTCGCCCTCGCAGATCTCCAGGTTGACGCTCTTGGAGCTGTAGGAGTCCTTCAGGTTGAGGATCTGCTCCTCCTTCTCCCTCAGGAAGTTCTTGCCTTCCTTCAGCTGCGTCCGCAGTCCCACGATCTCGTTCAGCTTCTGGGAGACGTCTGCTTGGGAGTCCTTCAGCTGCTGTTTGAGCAGGGAGATCTCACCTGCCTTCTGGCATACCTGTGGGGAGAGCAGCCGTGAGGTGGGGGAAGGTGAGGAGGAGTCATCCCCAGGGCTGGTCCCCCGTGCTGCCCGGGGAGTGCCTGTGTCACTCAGGTCACGGAGGGGACAGCCAAAGACTCTGCTCAAGGGCTGAGTTCCAGCCTTCACCAGGACCCAACCGTGCTGAAGACCTAGAGGTTGTCCCCACGTTTGTGGGGGAGATGTGGTGTTTTCTCATGGCTCCTGGGGACCTGATGCTGCTTCCAGCTGGAGCTGGCCAAGCAGCTAAGCTAAGTGCCGTGGTGCTCACCACTGGTGAGTGGACACCGACGCTTCCCTCCCTGCTTTCATCTTACTCACCCAACCACGAGCCTGTGCTGCTTGACCCCAAACTCTCTGCTCTCAGGAGTCTCCCCACTGACCTCAGTCTCACCTGGACCTTGAACAAGCCTGAGACAGAAACATCTGAAGCTCAGAGATCACCGGGGCTCTCCCTGAGCACTGGAAGTGCAGTTCCAGATGCAGGGGCAGTAGATGTTTCTTACTTGCCCTATGACATTTTTCTTCCCTAAAACTCCTAAAGAACCCCGTTGACTCAATTTTAGGGTTCACTTCTCTGGGGACAGCCCAGGGACTGGTGGCTACTTAATTCCTTTGGGGCAGAAGGGTGACAGCCTCTCTGCCAGACATCAAGGAGTAACTTGCTGAAACCCAACCACGCGTGGTCCTTAGGTGGTGGCATTCCAGGTTCCATCCTGCCTGGCTCAGTTCTCACCCCTGGGGCAGGGTGCACAAGCCCCTTGCTGCAGGGTGGATCTGCATGGTGTAGGTGACACCATTCAGTGTGACACTCCTCTGCAGTTGTGTGGTCCACCAAGGGTGACAGTTGCAGGAATAGTTGTGGGTACTGGCAGTGAACCATAAAAACGACCAAACTCTCATTGTCCCATGAACTCTGTGGTTTTCTGGGCTCAGTGGCTGTGATCTGTCTGCTGTGGGTGGTGGCAGAGACAAACAGGTCCCACCTATGCTGATAGGAGCAGCACCAAGGAACCATCAGTGATCAGAGAGCATAGGCATAATTAAAAATAGACTTGGGAGCCACCTCCAGCCCAGGGGGTCCCATCCTCCTGAAGCTCCTGTCTCCTGTCCCACAGGAAGTGCTTGGCCTTTCCTCCCTCCTGTGGTGCCTGCAAGGTCCTGTGCTACTCCACTCCAGCTGGGTCACTGCTCCTCAGACACATTCTCCTCTCCATTGCCTTCATTTCATCCTCCACCTTTCTCTGCTATAGAGGACTTGCTTGGTGCAGGATCGTAGAATGGATCATAGAATAGTTTGGGTTGGAAGGGACCTTTAAAGGTCATCTGGTCCAATCCCCTTGCACCAGGCAGGGACATCTGCAACTAGAGCAGGTTGCTCAGAGTCCTGGCCAAGCTGGCCTTGAACACTTCCAGGGATGGGACATCCACAACTTCTTTAGGCAACTTTTGCCAGGGTCTCACCACCCTTAGTGTAAAAAAAGTGTCTTCCTTATATTTAATCCAAATCTACCTTCTTCACCCTCTATTTCTCTGCCTTTTGGGAAGAGTTAACCCACGGAGAGCTCTTTCAGCAAACTGTGCAGGTTTTTAGCTAGGCAGTAACTGTGTCACTTTAACTACAGCTAAACCTAGTGGGAGGTGTCCCTGCCCATGGCTGGAACTAGATGGTCTTTAAGGTCCCTCCAACCCAAATCACTCTATGATTCAGTAAGAACAGCTTGGCTAAGCATCAATTTACAGCCTGTGATACTTAAATTTAGGCCTCTACTTGGGTGCTGTGTGGATCTAGGCAGTACAGTCCACGGAGTGTGGAGAGCAAGTCAACAAATCCACAAGTGTAGGTGTCTACAAAGTGTAGGTGTCCTGATCCACAAGCTGAGTCCCTATCTTTAGATGGATACCACTGGGTTAGACATTGCAGACAGAACCACATCAGTGAAGCAAATAATCAAAAGCCCATCTGCAGTTTTGCTGGTGCAGAACTAGAGAACTTCTCAGACCTCACTTGTTGGAAGACACTAAAGACCTGTGCAGAGCTGCTGGCCAAGAGAGGCGTCACCTGGGACAATGTTGTTCTGGTTTGTGGCTTGCAGAGATTTTCCAGCAAGCCTCTCATAAGCTCTGCTGAACATCTGCAAATAGCACATTTCAGAGCCTGATTAATCCCAGCTTCATTGACTTGCCATGAGGATTAGCAGAATGGAGGCTTCGTGATTCTACAGCTACAGTTTGCTCTTGAACTCTTAATAAATTTAAAGTTTCTAGCCAGTCCATGGAAGGATTAAAATTCTTCACATGATCAAGCTGAAAAAAAAAATCATGTTAGCACTGGCTATACAAACAGACTTTGATAAAATGTTCTGAAAATAGAAACAACAGAAAAACTGTGTAAGAGCCAAAAGGAGAGCTAGAGAAAAGAATTTGCCTTTCAGCCCTTTGAGAGAGATAAAGTTATTAGCAACTGATAACAGCATGTTACAATGGAAAGCATGAGGTGAAGTTGGCTATTGGCATCATTCTTGGCTCACTTGCTTTATATCTTCAATTAAAAACAAAAATCAAATATTTGAACAGTGGTTTCAGAGTTGGCCCAAACTCAATCTAGAAGAATTTAATTAAATTAGACTTAAATCCATTTTGGGGAGGCACGAACACCTGTATGGAAAGACCTGGATTCACTGAAACTGAAGTCAAATGTCACACGTTGGAGTGACCTGACTGGAAAACCAAATGATTAACCAGCACAGGAGGTGTACACAAAAAGTTGGGCTCCTTTTGGTGGAGTTGACTACAGTTGAGACAAATGAAGAGGTGACTTAAGTGTCATCTTCTACCTGGAGGCCACCAACACATAGCCATTATCTGTGGAGTCCACCTGGGGCAAAGGAGGGGCTCTTGGGGTTATCAGAGCACCCAATGAAAAACTCCCTCAAGGTCTGCTACAACAAGGCTCTTACCTCCCACTTGGTCTCCTCAATCTTTGGAAGAAACTCGGCCTGCTCCTTCTTGAAAGCCACAAATTTCTTCTCCAGCTCCTCTCGCTGCTGAAGGAGTTGTCCCATATCATCTTGGAGTTTTTTTTTCTCCTGCTGGAGCTTGAAGATTTGGAGCTGCAAGGCCTGCTGAGCCCGTTGCGCCTTTTTGGAGACCTGCTGCAATTTGTTGGCATAGTTCTGCCTCAGGTCTTCCATCTCCCTCTCCCAGATCTTCTGCTTCTCCTCGAACACTTGGAAGATGGCCGCCTCGCTCTTGTCCAAGTTCCTCCTCATCTGGAGGACCTCTTGCTCCTTCTCCCACAGCCGATCTTCCAGGTCTTGGATGATGTCATCGGTGGAAGGCGAGTGGAAAGGCATCGTTTCGTTGAGATGGTTCAGCCTGTTGAAGGAAGAGGTGCTCTTGCTCGAAGACCGCCCGCTGTCTGAGGTAGATATCCCGTTGTAGCCCACCATGTTCTTCTCCACGTAGGTCGTCCCGATGCGGTTGATGTGGCTCGTGGAGGCGCTCATGGGACCCACGTGCTGGCTGTAGCCTGTCCCGTAGGTGGGCAAGCTCGTTAACGAGTTACGGCCGGAATCTGAAAGGCCCCCAACTTGGTTGGTAGTCCTGTTAAGGCTGCTCTTGTCGAGTCCACTTTTGGGTGCGGAGGGGCTATTGCTGTTGGCGTGGTTCAAGCTCTTTCTGTTCTCTGTCACCCCGTTGCTCTGCGGCGGGCAGAGGTTCTGCATGGAATGGAAGTTTTTAGGAACTACTGGTTTAAAGGCTGAGGGTCTAACTAAGGGCTCATTGCTCTGCAAAAGGAAAAAGGACCACGCATCAAACACGGCAGGAAGCTTGGTAACAGCACACAAAAGAGAGACAGCAGCACAGGATGGGGCTGATGGAGCTCGGGTGGCGGCTAGCTCCATGTTGCTCGGCCCTAGGACACCCTGGACCATTTGGGATTGAACAC
>NW_008623614.1:0-24055 GCF_000691845.1 Merops nubicus | reverse complement strand
TCTTTCCCCCAGCTGAAAAAGATAAAACTTGACTCATCTTGACTCATCCCCAAACCGCCTGATTTTTCCCTAGAATACTCCTTGGATCCTCTTAGTGCTCTTTGCAAGAAGTGTTTCCACCTGCCTACTAGAGCTGATGAAAAAGACCCTTTGATTCTAGCAGATGACATTTTGAAGGACTTCTAGCGTTGAAGGTACCTTGCCCATTTGCTGAAAACTGAATGGAACCCTTGGATAAGCCCCAGTTTCCCTCCTGATGATGGTCACCTCTCCCCTGTGTGGACATCATGCCCTGCTTATGATGCTTATGGCCAGGAGTAGGTCAGAGCTGTGACCCCAGCCATTGGTGGCCCAAGTGCAGCGACACTGGGTGAGGGACATGCTGAAGCTGCTCTTTGTTTGAATATCTGTGTTTTCTGTGGGCATAAGCAATGCTGAGGAGAGAAGGGACAACAGCTCTAAAGGATTTAGAAAGGATTTTAAACCCTTGCACATTCCTCAACCTGCGAACGCACCCCCAGAAACAAAATATTCCTCAAAATAGGGTCGAGTCTCCCCTCCTGCTGGTTGGGCTCCAGGTGAAAATGAACCCAGAGGAACCTGCTTTGTATGAGCAAAGATGATTTGAAAAGGCTTTCCAGAAGAGACAGGACCTTGCCTTCCTGGGGAGCAGGCAAGGCTGGAGACCAAACGCCTGGCTCCTGGTTGTGGGCCTGAGGTGGACTATGGGGGCTGGTGGATTCACAACCCCGACGACAAAAAGGATTTAGAAAGGATTTTAAACCCTTGCACATTCCTCAACCTGCAAATGCACCCCCAGAAACAAAATATTCCTCAAAATAGGGCCGAGTCTCCCCTCCTGCTGGTTGGGCTCCAGGTGAAAATGAACCCAGAGGAACCTGCTTTGTATGAGCAAAGATGATTTGAAAAGGCTTTCCAGAAGAGACAGGACCTTGCCTTCCTGGGGAGCAGGCAAGGCTGGAGACCAAACACCTGGCTCCTCGTTGTGGGCCTGAGGTGGGCTCTGGGAGCTGGTGGATTAACAACCCAGCAGACAAGGCCACCAAAAGCTGTAGAAATAATACTGCACAAGGCAGCGTCCCCAGGACACAAATTCTGGGGGTTGCTGGAGCAGAGCAGCAGATCCTATAGAACACCAGTGGCTCTGGGGCTCTGCTCCTCCACCCCTGGGAGGTGTTTGCTCCCCACTATGAGCCACGAGGACCAGGCTTGGATGTCAGTGATGCTTACAGGGGTAGTTTTCAAGCCTTGCCAACTTGGCCCTCACAAAGGGGACTGGGATTTTGAACAGATGCTTGTAGCTGCTCTCAAGCAGCAACTTTTGGTGGCAGTGGGCTGTTGGAGATTGCCTATAAATGGCACAAAACGTAGGAGTGGGACTCAGAGGCTGGACCTGCTGAAAGAAGAGCCACCTCCAGCTCCCTCCCCATCCATCAGTGAGGTAGGCACAGCCTCTTGGGTAGGCTGGAATTGCCAGTGGCTGAAATACAGGCTTAAATTTGCTGGAGGCTTAGCTGTGGAAGACTTATGATCATGCTCTGGTGTTCCTCAAGCACTAACACTTCCCTCAGCTCAACAGGAATTGTATTGTCTATACGCAAACACGACGCCATCCACAGAGCAAGAATTAGACTCCCTGTCAGGATCCCACCATCACCTGAGGCTTCCTGGTCTGTGTCTTTTTTTTAAACCTGTGCCACGGTCATCAAGCTGCTCCAGGATTTTGGGGCTCCTCACCTGGTCTAGTTTGCCAGAGATGGGCAATATCTTTGGTGGGTTCCCGGGCTCTCGGTACTGGGGAGGAGGTGGCACGTTCTTCTCGTTGTTGGCGGTGACGTTCCCACAGATGTCCACCTTCACCTTCTCGCCCTTGCGCAGCTCCCCGTTGATGTAGAGGGAGTTGGAGACCTTCTCAGACTTGTAAGCCTTCTCCTCCCCCGAGTAGCGGTGGGAGATGTCCCGGGTGGAGTAGCCGTTGCGGGACCCCTCCGCCTGCCGCCCACCGCTCTGCGTCCGCGTCCCCACGCTCTTCATGGCAAACTCTTGGTCGTTGGCCACGCCGCTGCCCACGCTCCCCATGGCTCGCCGGGAGGTGGGGAGGGGTAGCTGGGGTGCAAAACCCTGGAAGGTCTCTGGGCCGGGGTGGGTGGGGTCACTGAGAAGGGGCAGCGGCTCTAGCGTGGCCATGGCAGCGCCGAGGCGAGGTGGAGGCACGGGGCAGTGGCACTGGGAGGAGGAGGAAGAGGAAAAGAGTGTTAAAGAGGTGCCCCTGGTCTACCATACCCTCTGGAGATGGGCATCGTGGGTCTGGTTAGGTTGGAAAGGGTCATTAAGATCATGGAGTCCAACTGTTCCCCCAGCACTGCCAAGTCACCACTGAAACATGTCCCTCAGCACCACATCTCCACGGCTTTTAATCCCTCCAGAGATGGGAACACCACCACTGCCCTGGGCAGCCTGGCACAGCCCTGGACAACCCTTGCAGGGAATAAATTTCTCTTAACATCCAACCTAGACCTCCCCTGGTGCAACCTGAGGCCATTTCCTCTTGTCCTATCTTGTTATCACGCAGAGATGAGCGAATCTCTGGGCTGGGTGATGCAAGGACAGAAGCTGTCAGGTCTGTATGTGGCATGGAGGAGGTGATGGGGCTCTCCTCCTGTCCCTGAGCCCCTAGCCCTCCTTGGAGGAGCTGATTACACTGGTCCCCCCCATCCCACTCACTGCTGTGCAGAAGAGCTGCTCTTCAGCCCCTCAGTCCAAGGGTTGGGTGCTCCTGGAGGGGATGGTGTGTGGGTTTTGGTGAGCACAGCTCTCCAGCATCAGCCATGACCATTTGGTGTTCCCAAGCTTGAATTATTTCTGCAACACACTTCCCAAATCTTCTTTGGGAGTGTTGCCCCATGGACTTGAGCTTTTAAAAAGATGCTTTTGTCCAGGTGTCATCCTATATTTTATTTTAAACCTTTATTCCCCTACTCCATTTTATTCATGCCTCAGCTGCTCCTTGGATTAACCCAAACCAGGCTGTGGGAAGTGGATGATGTGCAGATAATGGTTTTAAATGGTTTGGGAGTGGTCTTCACAACTCTGGACGCTCTCCCTCAGCTCCATCACCATCACAAACCCCAGTCCTGCCATTTCAGCTTTGGCTTCATAGCCAAAACCCATGGGGCTTCCTTGTTGGGTGTACCCATAAAACATGGGCGTTGGGGAAGCTGATGAGCTGGAGCAGAAGATGGAGACCTTGGAGACAGCCACTGCATTGCCCATGATTCCCATTCCTTCTGCTGATTCCTCTCAATCACCCCCACCAAGGTGTAAAACCTCATTTAAGGACAGAAAAAGACCCACAATGAATTATTTTTGGTTGCCTGGTTGCCTAATGGAGAACTGGGACCCATACCAACCAAGGATCTCATGACCTGAGGGAAAGGAGAAGATGGATGGCAGAATTTGGGTGGTTGCAATGAATCCTGAGGCCTCTGTATTTGGGCCAAGACTCTCACAGCTCATTTCAGTCACTGGTCCATGAGTGTCAGGCCTCTTGGAGGGTCTGTGTGTCCTCCCAGTGCTGCTCCAGAAGGGCTGGAGTCTCCCTGGAGTCCTGCCTTAGACCTGCCAGGCTGTGGAGATGCCCCTGGTACCTTCAGACTGGCCACAGCTGAACCAAGCCTGGAGGAGCAGGGTCAGTGGGATGTGGACACCCAGCTGACCAGTGTCCACCCAACCCTACTGAGGTCATTGGCTTGGTCTCCACGGGCCAGGAAGGATGGAGTTTGGTTTTGTCTCAGTTCCAGGTTCCCTGGGATGAACCATCCTGGCAGCATGGGGACCACAGCAGGATTTAGGGAGCTGCAAGTTTCTTCTGGCTAAAAAAAAGGGATAACAAAAGTGATGCCCCTTGGAGAGAAGTTCACTGATGGGGGGGCTCAGGCAGGGCCAGAGAAAATCCCCATTTCAGTGGGGTTCCCCCTCTTCCTGGGGTAGGGATGAGAAAAGCCCTCCTCAGTCAAAGGAGGAGAGCTGGGTTTGTGTCCCTGGAGCTCCAGAGCTCAGCTCCAACGTGGTGTCTCACAGGGTCTTGTTATTTGCACTAATAATGGAATGGAAAACAAAAAAAGCATGAAAAAGGTTAAATCTGGGTCTGTGCTGCTTGACTTTGCTCTTATTAAACTGTGTGTCTGGAGGCTCCTGCCAGACCTGCTGCCTGTAGCCTCCTCCTTTTCTCCAGTGTCATCTTCTCCTAGAAAGCTGCCCTGTCCAAAATATGGTCCATGTGTCACAGTAGATGAGTCAAGAGTGCTGTGCTGGAGGAGGAGGACACAGATGATGCCTGCAGAGCTCCTGGGAGGGTATCGAGGTGGTCACAGAGAGCAGAAGAGGTTTGAGGAGGTTCTCTGGTGAAAGCCACCACCCCACCTGGACTCCTGTTGTGGCACGAAGGAGCCTCTGTGGTCTGAGGCACAGCAGAAGTGCCCTGCCATGGGTGGGGGATGAGGCAGCTATGGGGCAGGGGAGGACCTGCCTGGTGGTGGGACCTTCTCCATCCCTTTGCACACTGGTGGTGGAACCTTCTCCATCTCTTTGCACACTGGTGGTGGGACCTTCTCCATCCCTTTGCACACTGGGAGTGAGACCTTCTCCATCCCTTTGCACACTGGGGGTGTGACCTTCATCCATCCCTTTGCACACTGGGGGTGTGACCTTCATCCATCCCTTTGCACACACTGGTGGTGGGACCTTCTCCATCCTTTAGCACACTGGGGGTGTGATCTTCTCCATCTCTTTGCACACTGGTGGTGGGACCTTCTCCAGCCCTTTGCACACTGGGAGTGGGACCTTCTCCAGCCCTTTGCACACTGGGAGTGGGACCTTCTCCAGCCCTTTGCACACTGGGAGTGGGACCTTCTCCAGCCCTTTGCACACTGGGAGTGGGACCTTCTCCAGCCCTTTGCACACTGGGAGTGGGACCTTCTCCAGCCCTTTGCACACTGGGAGTGGGACCTTCTCCAGCCCTTTGCACACTGGGAGTGGGACCTTCTCCAGCCCTTTGCACACTGGGAGTGGGACCTTCTCCAGCCCTTTGCACACTGGGAGTGGGACCTTCTCCAGCCCTTTGCACACTGGGAGTGGGACCTTCTCCAGCCCTTTGCACACTGGGAGTGGGACCTTCTCCAGCCCTTTGCACACTGGTGGGGGGACCTTCTCCATCCCTTTAGCACACTGGTGGTGGAACCTTCTCTATCTCTTTGCACGCTGGTGGTGGAACATCACCCCACATCACCCCACCAGAGGAGGGTCGCCAGGACCTTCTCCCATCTCTTTGCACACTGGTGGTGGGACCTTCTCCACCCCTTTGCACATCACCCCACCAGAGGAGGGTCCCCAGGGAACTTGCCCCACTGAACCAGGAGCACCATAAAGCAGTGAGCACTGGGTGAACCTTTTGTAGTCACTGCTAGTGACCTTCCTGCACCTTTGTCCCCCAACAGAGACGTCTCCATGCCACTCCCTGGGGGAGTTCTAAAGACCAAGCAGCAAATGAAGCAAACCTCAACACACAGAAACATTTATCAGCCATATAAGTATCAAAACCTCCAGGAGCAGAGAGAAACATCTGGGTTTGGTTTTTCTCCTGGAGGTTTGGTTGGGCTACAGAGCAAGGAGGAAGGATGGAGAACCCCCATCTGAAGCCACACTCAACCCACGGCCCCTTTGGATTTTATTGGCCAAGGGAAGAGTTTTTGTCCTGCTAATTTAGCAGTAACCTGCCTTTCAGTGACTCAGGGCTCTCTGCAGGCTCTGTTGGGTTTTTATGGGAGGACCATCGTGGAGGGGGATGTTCTGGAAGGTCTCAGCTCCAGCCAAGGGACAGGCAGTGGCTGCTTTAGCTCCCTGCAGTGCTCCCCAGCTTTCCTCAGCCCGTGGAGCAGAAATCCAGGTTACCTCTTCCTCCCTGGGTAAATTCCACAGTGGCATTTGCACATTGACCTTCTGAGGGTGGGATGAGGTCACTGGAAAGTCTGATCCTTCCAGAAAAAAAGGAGAAAAAAGCCAACCAAACAAGGCGTGTGAGCTCAGGAAGGCAAATGTGAGTTGGGTGAGAGCCACAGCCTGGGCAGAGTCGTGGCCACGTCCTCCAGGACACCTCAGAGGAAGATGCCTGCTCATCACCATGGCATCTCCATCACTGGCAGCCTCTCTCTGCCCTTGGGGACCCTCTGACTCCTCCCTGGTGCTTTCCACACCAAAGAGGCTTCTTCTCAGGGCCATGTCCCACGTCCACCAGGCTGCTGAGCCCAGGTTCCCATTCAGTGCCAGCACCCCAAACCCACACAGGGCTTCAGCTGCCTTCTCAGGAGATGGGCTCAAAGCTGCACCACGAGGACAGAATCTGAAAAAGGACCTTTTCTTCTATGGTTGGGTGTTTTTTTTTTTCCCCTTTCCACTGGGAATCATCCAAGAAAACACTCTAAAAAAATGTTATTAGCTTGTGTTTACTGTAAAGGCAGGAGCTGCTAAACAGAGCATACGGACAAGCATTACAAATATGCCATTAAGGAGATTCCAAGTGCCAACAGATCCCTGACAGTACAGCTTCCTTTGCCAAAAAAGGCCATTTTTTTTTCCAGAACAGCTCACACTTTCAGATCTTCTGGCCAGCTCCTGTTGCCAGCCAGGTTTTACCTCAGTCCTGCCTCAGGTGAACTGTGAAATCAAGGTCTGAGGTCGGGGGCGAGGCTGCCACGCTCCAGTGTGGAGCTGGAGGGGCTTTTTTCCTCCTCCCAGCTCTGGAGGAATGCATGATTCAAAACTTCCCCAGCACGTTTCTCCTCCTCAGCCTCATACCCACCAAGGCCACATGGGAACGGGAACTAAAAATTGGGTCTATGGGTGATTCTCAAGGAGAGGAACAAGGAGGCTAAGCCTGGCAGCCTATGAATACAGGGGTGGGAAGGTGAATGCCTCACCTTTACCAGCCTCTCCCTCCCAAGTCTGTCCTTTAGAAGGAGAGAGGAGTCACCTCCAAGCATGGCTGGGCTTGGAAAAGACCCCTGAGCTACTGCAGAGGGGCAAAAGTGGATTCCCCTGCCCCATGGTGGGGTGAGGAGGCTTCAGACAGGTGAAAAACCAAAGCAAGAGATCTAAGCAACCTGCCAGCCACTGGCCTGTCCAGCTGTTTTATCCTTCCAGATGTTACAGCGGCGAGGAGGCACCAGGACCACCTATCTCACCATCCTCACCAGGCTCTCAGGAAGCCACCAGGTCTGTCCCACCTCCACAGGAGGACTAGCTTTACCCAAATGGCTCCTGAGGATGTCTCTCCATCCCTCCCCTCGCCACCCACCACCTCCCAGAGCCGATACTCAGCCGTGGCCAAGCTCTGCCCTCACCCCTGTTCTCCAGAGCCTCGTGGTTACAGCAGGAACCCAAGGGAAGGGACTTTCTGCAGACACAAAAGAGAAGAAGGGAACCCTTCCAGAACAAACGCTGAGCTCATTTCCCATTTCCCAGCATTACTGGGCTCATAAAAGCTGCAAAGGGTTTCTTTGTCTGCCTGGGTTGACTCAAATCACCCTTCCTGGTAGGCATCTCCATGCCAGCACCTTACCTAGG
The DNA here is from genome assembly GCF_000691845.1 of Merops nubicus. Lineage (NCBI taxonomy): Eukaryota > Metazoa > Chordata > Aves > Coraciiformes > Meropidae > Merops > Merops nubicus. Next base: position 16,414 of record NW_008623614.1, on the reverse strand, counting down.
AAGGTTTCTCTGTCTCATCAGTACAGCCAGCCTCCTCTCTGGCCAGGAACACTCTGACTTCATGCAGTGGTGCAGCTCCCCAGCAAGACCTCCCTCTCCCCTGCACCCGTGGTGGCCCCTTGACCTTTCCCCCAGCAGCCCTGCCTTGGACACAGCACTGGGCTTATTCCTGGTGTGGAAAATCTGAGTTGGTGGCTAAACTCTTCACTGAATCACAGAATGGTTGGGGCTGGAAGGGACCTTTCAAGGCCATCTAGTCTGCTGCAGGGAGCAGGGACATCCCCAACTAGAGCAGGTTGCTCAGAGCCCCGGCCAACCTCACCTGGGATGGTGCCAGGGATGGGGCAGTGACCACCTCTCTGGGCAGCCTGGGCCAGGGGCTCACCACCCTCAGGGTCAAACATTTCTCCCTTTTTTCTAGTCTAAATCTCCCTCTGAGTTTCAAACCATCCCCCCTTGTCCTGACCCAACAGGCCCTGCTCAAAAAATCTGTCCCCAGCTTTCTGGCAGGCCCCTGGCAGCCCCCAGCAGGTCTCCCCAGCTGGAGCCTTCTCCTCTGGGGCTGCCCCAGCCCAACTCTCTCCTGCTGGGCTCCCAGCAGAGAGGCTCCAGCCTTGGATCATTTTTGTGACCTCCTCCAACAGGTCCACGTCCTTCTTGTGGTGAGATCCATAAACAACTCCCCTGTTGCTTTACCCAAACGAGCTGGCAAATGCCTCCTGCTTAAGCAGCAGAAGAAATGGCTTTCAGGGAAGGAGCTGAATGGTTAACTAAGCCTAGATGAGGAAGGCCTGGCTCTGTTTCTGCCCGAGTAGGTTAATTGTTAACACTCTAGTAACAAAGGCCTTTGGGAGACATACCTGGGCACCGTGCCATGCCAGAAGGAAATCAATCACTGGCCTCAGGCACCACCAGCTCCAGCAAAGAGCCCCAAAGCAAGGCAGTGCCTTGGCACATGCACCATCCCAGGCATGTGGTCCTGGCAGGAGGGCAGCAAAGGCATCTGAAGGTCAAAGATTCCACCCCCACCAACTGCAGGAACAGGTGACCTTCAACGGTTGGGTTTGTTTGGTCTGTTTTAATGAGCAGGCAATTACTGACACAATGAAAACGTGCCTGATTTTTTTTTTTCCCCCTAGGTAGGAGCTCCACCTGGGCTGTGTTTGGGGCTCTGGTGGCTCTCTGCTTTGTTGGCAGTGGTGCTAGAGAGGTGGTATGGCTGGAGGAAAAAAGTCACCACCACCTAGGCTGGTGGAGCAGCTTAGAAATGGGGTGAAAAATCATTTGTTTCAGCTTCTTAAAGCAAGAGCTGTGGAGAGGGGAGGGAAGGGAAGGCCCTTAACAGGCTAGCAATGAGAAAACAGCTCTTTTTGGGTGTTGGGTGGGCACCCTGTGTTCCCACCAGGCAGCTCCAGCAGCGATGGTGAGATGGGAGCCCACCTCCTGCTCCCTGCCTGGGCTGGGGAGGGTGGACGTGGGCACAGGGGAGAACTGCAGCAGTGCTGGAGAAGGTCAGGTGGACCTGCCTCACTTCTCAGTGCCCCCCACCTTGCTCTGCAAAATGCACTCTGTGCCTTAGCTGTACCAGCAGGTACCTCTGAGAGGGTTTGTGGCTTCCTACCAGTTAGTTTCAGGTGCAACTAGCAGTCACATCCCTCTTCTCCAGGCTGAGCAAACAGCCCCCAGCCTCTCTGTGCCCTCCAAAAAGACCCTTCAGCACCTGCCCTGCCTCCTGTGCATCGTGGACCATCATGAGCTACCTCCTTACGACCCAAACCTGGCTGGGAGCACCTCCCCAAGGTTCAATTCAAGAGGCAGGGACACCACTGCTCCACTCCCACCCACCTCCAGCGAGTCAACACCTCCTTCCACACCCTTCTCAAGCTGCCTCTGTCTGAAGAGAACAGAAGGAGCTTTTCCTGTCTCTCACAGGCATTTTTTTCCAGCCCTCAAGTAATTCTTGTGGCTCTTTTCCGCACCTCCTCCAGCTCCTTTCCCCCATTCTGACATCCTGGCTTGGTGGCTGCCAGGTTTTCCTCCAGCACTGAAAGGCAACACAAAAGCACTTGAACCTGTCTGGGGGAACAGGCAGATCTCAGGCTTCTCAACCACGAGGTTTTTTCCACCACCAAAAGCCAAACAATGGAGTAAGAACAACTCCTGCAGCCTCCCTAGGACCTGGACCTCCCTGTGGCCATTCAGCCTGGCCAGAGGAAATGGGAGCTCTGCAAATGCAGATCTGTGCTCTAAGAGTTACCCAGGCTGGGGCAGACCCACTTTAGGCAGGTTTGGAAAGAGGTTCCTGGGGGTGATGAGCAGGGTGATGGCACGTAGTGAATTTTGGGGCTTTCTAAGTGCTCCTGTTCACGTTAAGAGGGGCTGATGTGCTGGGGTTGTTCTCCAGCAGGACCCATCCCTGCTGCTCAGCTGTCCTGCACCTCTGCCCAGGGCTTTGCTGGGAGGTGTTGACTGTCAGCTACAAGCTACTGAAGCTGTGGCACTGGCTTTGCACCCACAACCACATGGGAAGTTGTTTTCTCTCCCTAAGGCTTCAGAGAACCCTTGGGGCCAAGCAAATGTCCTGGGGAACTACAGGAATCGTGGCCCATCAGCAGCTTTCCATCAAGTCCCTGCTGTAGGAGAGATCCCATCCAGATCTGCTGCTCAACAGCTCTCTCCAGGGCCTGATCCAGCTCACAACTCTGCCAGAAAGTCAACCCAGACCAGCAGCTTCCAGCCTGTTCCAGGGTAGAGAAATGGAAAGCTTGGGCAGGAGCAAACCCCACCAGAAAGGGGTTTTGGAGACCTCAGCAAGGCCCAGCTCCTGGCTGCAGCTTGGGCTGCTCTGTAGCTCTGCCCCTGAGTGCTGAAGGATGGGAGGTGTGAATTCAGAAAGCAAAGCAACACCAAAGCCACCCGAGATGCCTTCTCCTGGAGGCAACCTCCTAAGGTTGTCTCCTCTCCCACCCTCTCAGAGCCAGGCAGCCATGGGAACCCCTCCTGAAGCTCTCTGCTACCATCCTGGCTTAGGAGCCCTGCTGAGGAGCACCCCGTGGGAGAAGATGGGGAACACCCTCCACTTTCCAGCATCACCAGCAGCTGAGAGCACTGCAGGGTCCACCCGGGGAGCCAACTGGGCCCAGTTTCCAGCTGCCAGCCCCCCAGTAGATCCCAATTTCTGAGACACGAGCACCAGGCTTCGCTTTTCTCCCCTGCATCGGGTGGTGGGGGCAGGATCTGGGGCAGGAAGGTCCCTGCTTTGGGGGCTGTGCTTTCTTGGGCTGATGGGGGAAATGAAAGCGAGAGGCTTAGAAACATTTCTTTTCCCTTTCCTCCTGCTAATGAGATAATTAGGGGCTTTTGTAGTCTGGGAAACTGTTTTCTCATTACCGGGGCGCAGCAGCAATTTCCATAATAAGCCTGGAACAAAAAAAGAGGAGCTGGAAAGACTCAGGTGGCTCTTTGGGAGAGCCCACGGGGTGCTGGTCACCTCCACCCCCCTCTGCTGAGGTCTGATTTGGGGGGCAGCACTTGGCCTGGGATGTCCCCAGCCTGGGTTGCTCCTCACACCCCTGTGAGGGTCCCTGGGGTCCCCAGAACTGACCCAAGAGGGTCTCATAAACCACCCTAAGGGATGTGCTGAGTACCAACCCGTCCCTCCCCATGTCCTTGGGGGCTTCCTTGTCCCACCTGCTGCCCAAGGGACATGCTGAGTGCCAGCCTGACCCAGCCCATGGCCCAAGTCCCCATTCCTTGTCCTGCACCCTGTCTGAAGGACGTGCTGGGCACCCATGTCCTTGGGGGCTTCCTTGTCCCCCCAGCTGCCCAAGGGACACTTTGGGTCCCAGACTGTCCCATCCTATGTCTCCCAACCCAGTTTCCTTTTCCACTAGCTGGCCAAAGGACGTGCTGGCTGCCAACCTGTCCCATCCCATGTCCCACATCCCATCCCATCCCAACCCATCCCACATCCCATGCCCCATCTCTCTGTCCCCCCAAGCTGCCCAGAGGACACATTGGGCACCAACCTGTCCCATCCCACATCCCAGTTCCCTGCCCCCACAGCTGGCTAGGGGACACTGGGTACCAAACTCTCCCATCCCACCTCCCAGTGCCCTGTCCTTCCAGCATGGCCAAGGGACACTGTGAACCCAACTGTCCCTGCCAGCCTGCCGAGCCAAGCCAAGCCAGGGCACCGCCTCCCTTCCTCAAAATAAAGGCCCCATTGTTCTCCCTGACAAAGCCTGAACAGTGCAGCCTGCTCCACCTTCCCTGCCCACTCCTGCTTCCCTATCAGTTCCCCCCCCAGCTGGTGGCTGTGTTGGTGGGACACGCTCCAGCACTCTCCCCCTCCCCATCCTCATCCCCCCAGGAAGTGGCAGGAGGGCTGAGAGCTCCACCATGGAGCACATGGCCTTGGCTTCCTGCCCTCCTGCTCGTCCTCCTTTCCTCTTTGCTCCCAGGGGGGCTTCTCCTGGAGTGGCCACCCCCTGGGTAGATGTGGAGTGACCTACGAGTCCCTCTCTGTGCTCCCTGTGCTTCTCCCCAGGAAGGGTGATGATGGTGAGGATGATGAAGAGCACCAGAGGCTTGTGCTGGGTCACATTTAGGGGACCATGCTGTCATCTCAGAGCTTCCCTCTGCAAACATGGGGCTTGGAGAGCCCAGCAGCTACCTGGAAACCCCAGACTGGACCTCTGGGCATTAATGTTGCTCATCCAGAACAAGCTGCTCTGTCTGTCCCAAGCCCAATCCTACCACAACTCTTCATCTCAGGCTGTTCCCAGTTCTAACCCACTGCATTTTCTCAACCCAAACGAGGAAAGATGCAGAAGAACAGGCCAAGCACCTGGCAGGCTGCACCATTCTTGAGCTGCTCTAGTAAGGGAAGTCATCCAAATTACTCTGGGAGGCTGCAGCGAGGTGGGCAAAGCCCCAGAGAAACCTCAGCTGGTGGGATGGAGATGTAGCAGGGTGCTCTGTGGTTTGGGCAGGGTCCCAGGGAGGTTGGGCAGTCTCAGGTTGGAGGTTTTCAAGCCCTGACTGGACCAAGCAGTGTGGCCTTGTAGCTGAGCGTGCCCTGAGCAGAGGGTGCCAGCAGGACAGGGGGGTTTCCAACTCAACCCAAACTGCCAACTCAAACCCTACATGGCCACCAGGAAGGGTTCAGGTACAGCCTCCTCTGTGCCCACCTACCCTCGGGGGTGCCCCCAGAAGATGCTCAGTGCTGCCTGTGGGCTGAGGGTCACGGGCTGGACCTCTTGAAGACATCCCAGCCCTGTGTGCCTCAGTTTCCCCATACTGAGGGGCTGCCTCCTTGGCAGGGAGGCTGGAGATGAGCTGCTGCTGCAGCCCGTGGTGCTGCCTGCTGTGGGGTATTGCAGCGAGGGCTACGGGGGAGCTGAAGTCCCCTTGTGGGGGGCTACATCCCCTCCTTGGCACCCCAGAGCCTTCCTCAGCATCCTCAAGATGCCCCCAGATCTCAGGGATCCCATTGTGATCCCCCTGCTCCTTGGCTCCACAGCCTTCATGGTGGGAGCAGGAGACCCCCCCTTGTCACCAGAACCACGATTTAGACCCTGGGCTCTCTGTCACAAGGTGGGGGGACCTCATCCTGCCCTTTTGGGGTGAGCCATCCCCTCCCAGAGCAGTGCCAAGCAGCCATCCAGGCTCTGCCACCATCCTGGCCACGTCCCCTCCTGGCTCTGCCACCTCCAGACCTTTCCCAAAGCTCCATCCCAGCAGGAAGGACAAGGAGGGGACGTGCCAGGATTTATCATTAACTCACCCTGAGGAATTCCAGGGGCATGGAGCCAGCCTGGGGAGCGTTTACCCCTCCCTGGACACCACACTGGGAGCAGGTCCCCGTGGTGGCTCATCCCCAGCACCAGCACTGCTCACCAGAGTGGTGCCCCCAAACCCATGGGGGTGCCCGCTGCACCCAGGGGGACTTTACAGGGAAGGCAGCTCAAGGCTTGCTCACCCCACCCTGAGCAACCCACCTCTGTGCACCCCAAAAACCCCTCCACGAGAGCACGGACCAGCGGTTCCATGTCCCCCCCACACCCCAAAATCACCTGTGGCAGGTCCCACCAGCTCAGCCCCACAGTAATCCCCAGCAAAACCCCCGTTCCCCTGCCTGGCCCCTTGCTGGACTCAAACAAAGACACCCAGAGAGAGGGGGAAGGAGAGGAAAGGAAAGGAAAGACACCCCAAAACCCCACAGATTTACCTGGGTAGCCCAGGGGGGCATCCTCCAGCTCCCCACCCTCCATGGATCTCCACGTTCATCCTCTCCTTGCTTGGAAACCCAGGAAAAACCACCCAAAAAAACATCAGACCTGCGGAGAACAACCTGCTGCTGGGCTGGGGCCAAGGGCTGCACTTTGCTCGGTGTGATTGGCCACTGCTGCCCACGGGATCTTAACTCTTTGTGCCCATCCTGCTGGAGAGCAGCCCTGGTCCAACCCCGGGGACGTGGAGCTCCCCCAGCTCCAGAGGGAATTTTGGGGTCTGCCAGCTCCGTTTGGCACAAACAAGGATTTGAGGTTTGGCTGCTGGCTTGGTTTGGTTTATTTCAGATGGGGATTTGGGGGTTCCATGCCCTGGTTTTGCTCAAAGAGGGATTTTAAGGGCTGATGGATTGGTTTTCTTAACGTGGGGATTTGGGGGATCCCCCAGCTTGGATTGGGACACACAGGGGTGTGGGGTGAGAGGGTTTTTTTTTGCACAGATTGGGGTTTTGGGGTCTGGCAGCTTGGTTTTACTCAAATAAAGGCTTTCGGTGTCTTCTTTCTACTCAGATGGGGATTTTGGGGGGTCTGGCAGCTGGGATGTGCTCCAATAGGGATTTAGGATCTGCCTGGGGTTTAGCAAACAGGAATTTCGGGTTGGTTTTGCTCAAGTGGGGATTTGGGGGGGGTTCTGACAGCTGGGTTGTTATTTTCTTTTCCAATAGGAATTTTGGGGTCTGATGGGTTGGTTTGGGTCAAACAGGGAGGTTGGGCTCTGACATCCTGGCATTTTTCAAAAGGAGATTTGGGAATCTGATGGCTTGTTCTCATTCAGAGAGTTTTTTTTGGGGTCTTCCCAGCATGGGACCCCTCTTCTCGACTCTCCCATCCTGATGGGGAGGGTTCCCAGCTGCCTGGCTGACCCAGGAGCCCCCTCACCACGGGGCAGGGAGCACGAGTCCAGCCTGAGAACTTTTAAACAGCCTCAACTTTTCTTTCTGAGGTGGTTTGGGGTTAACTGATGTCCTGAACCTCACTGAAGCACCAAAGAGAGGTTGTGTCACACCCAGAAGGGACATGTTTGCTTTATGTGCCAACACTGATCCATCTCTCAGCCCCAAATTCCCTGATAAAGCTGATCAAACAAACAGACAAGTTACAGTGGGGTTCAGAACCATGAATAGTAGCATTGGTTGGGTTGAAAAAGACCTTGAAGATCATCCAGTCCAACCCTTCCCCCATCCCTGCCAGGTCCCCACTGCCCCGTGTCCCTCACACCACATCTCCACAGCTTGGAAACCCCTCCAGGGGTGGGGACTCCACCACTGCCCTGGGCAGCCTGGCACAGCCCTGGGCAACCCTCAAGGGGAAGAAATTGTTCCTCTTGTCCAACCTCAACCTCTCCTGGGACAACTTGAAGCTGTTTCCTCTTGCCCTGTGGCTTGTTCCTTGGGAGCAGAGCCCGACCCCCCCCTGGCTCCAACCTCCTCTCCTCAAGAGCATTTTTATCCTGCTGCAGCCCATCCACACGTCTCCAGCAGGACAAAATGGGCAGGGGCAGCCATTTCCTCCCTGGGTTCTTGCAGAAGAGGAAGCACACGTCACATGGCCCATCTGTCCATCTGCTCCTCCCCAGCTTTGGCAACTTCTGGCTGGTTTCAGCCTGGTTGGACAAATGGCATGACGCCCATCACCCCAGAAGCTCAACCTGGCTCCTGCCCTCCCTCCTTTGCCATCAATTCTTGGCCCTCAGGACTCCCCCATCTCTCCGAGCAGAGCCCTGGTGCTACAGGATGGTCCAGAGCTCCTTCTCCTCCCTCCCTGGCTGCCAGCAGCAGAGCAATCAGGCTTCCCACCACCCAGCCTCCACACTGCCCCTGGGTGATTTGCCATCCTGAAGGGATTGCAGGGAGGGAAATAAAGCTGCACCAAGCTGCCACTGCTCTGGACTCATTTGCTCAAGTGACTTTTCTCTTGGCAGGATGGCTGAGGATCCAAGGAGCTGCCCGTGGCAGCCTGGCAAACATCCTCCTCATCCTCAGGCTGGCAGCAGCAGGGAGGGGAAAACAATCAGAAAATGAGGGGTTAGGTGTGCATGTAAACTGCTGCAAAACACGCTGCTGGGGTGCACGGGGCAGGTGGGAATGATCCCCAAAGGGATTCCTGCAGAGCCTCCAGCTCTTCGTTTGGCCCTTTGACTTCAGAAGCAAGTTCAGAAGACTTCTGAGGACCAGGCTGGTTGACACACAGCTAGCAGAGATCCCCAGCACGTGCCTTGGAAACAGCCAGACGTAGAGGGAGGGTTTTCCATCCCAGGAACTCCTCTTGCCATGATCAGAGCTGACCCAGGAGCTTCGTCAGGGACGTGGCCCCTTCCCACCAGTGGGGCTGGGTGAAGCTGCCCGAGCCAAGGGGCCCTTGGTGTGGAGCTGCAGCACGCCCAGGCTCAGCACATCTTGCAGGGAACAGGCAGATTCTTGACGTTCCAGCTGGTTCAGGCTGTGCTCGTCCTCCCTCTGGGAGCTGTGCTATGTCTTAGTGCTTCCCACGGATGAATAAATCATGATGGAAGAGGCTCTGGAGAATGCTGGAACCTCCAGGATAACCCCTGCTCCTGGCTCTCTCAGCCAAGTCGTAAACTTTTGAACCCTGAACTTCCATTTCCAACCCAAGTCTTCAGCTGCTGAGACACAAACCTCTCTCTCCACCAAACTCACCTCCACCAAAGCCCCTCCAACACCTCTGAGAGCCACCAGAGACCCCCCTAGTCTGCAGCCAGCACCCCCTTGTGCAGGGGCTCCTGCATCCAGGCCATTGTGGTTCCTTGTCCCCATGGGACAGGACCAGCAAGACTTGGTCTCATCTCTGGGGGGGTTTTATCCATCTCTGTGCTGCCCTTTTTGGGCAGCCATGGTTGGAGTGTGCATCTAGACCCAATCACCCGTGGTGTCTCCAGGTGGTGGTCCCTGTTCCCCACCAAACTCTGGCTGGAGAACCACAGGTCTAATGAAGGATTAATTGCCATTTAAATGAGACAAGATCATCATTGTCAACACAAGATCATCATGATCAACACAACTTGTAAGAGATTTCCTTTCCAAGGTAGGACTGGTTGTGTGGCTTGTCTTGCAGGGCCCCTGGGTAAGCGTGGGGAGCAGGGTGTCCACCACAGCATCTCTGACAGCAGGTCTTTGAGGCCTTTTTGGTGGGACAGGTAGCTCCTACCTCAACCCCTTCCCAGACTGCTCTCTCCCACGTGGCATCATGAGATGGGTCAAAAGTTGGTGTAATACTCAGCTCAGTTGCTGTTAAGCTGCTCCTATATTGGGGCCAGCCAAGAACAGAGGTGATGGAACTCCAGGACATATTTTTTTCTCCCTCATCAGCCAGCCAGGATCAATGGAAGCCTCATGAAAAGGCTGTCTGGGCAAAGGGGACCTGGGAAGTTTGTCTGAGAGCATGAGGTCCAGCCTGTCCATTTAGGGGAATTCTGGAGCCTCAAGATGTGTGGAACCAGGAGTGGGAAGCAGAAACCAGTCAGGAGCTGGAGGCTGAACTCAAACTCAAATACATCAAGTGCTCTCTAGAGGCCATCAGAGAAGGTCACCTTCAGCCTGGGATTGCAGGGTTAGGGGTTACCCACCTAAAAAGCCTTCCCTAACCATCCATGGTGGGCTGGCCTCCTCCTGCCTGGGGGAAGAGGCTTTGAACACCCACCTGGAGCCAAAACTACATCCCTCAAAGGACTCTTGAAACCAGCTCCAGCCTTGCCCCTTTGTCCCTCAGTGGAGAAGGCTGTCATTGCACATGGCTCATGGCATCATGGCATGGTTTGGGTGGGAAGGGACCTTCTGAGGTCATCTAGTCCAACCCCCTGCACTGAGCAGGGACATCTGCAGCTAGAGCAGGTTGCTCAAGTTGAAGGCATGCCCAGCATCTATCTCTCCCAGCCCCTAGTTGAAGCCTTTTGGGTGAGAAATGATGGCTGTGGTTTGCCCTGTGGAGCTGTGGGAGGTGCCTTGGGATCTGCCCTCTCCCCAGCTACACCCCACACATCCCACTCCAGTTCCACCCACGGGGCCACAGCACCAATGCTGATCCTTGTCCCCAAAGAGCCAGGAGAAACAGCAGCCCCCAGGCAGCACCTCCAGACATCAGAGGCTCTGGAGCCACCACCAGCTCCACTTGGTCCCCACCCCTTCCCTGGGTGGGAGGAAGGGCTGCCCTGAGCTCCCCAGCTCCAGCAGCTCACCCTGGGCAGCAGCCCCTCTCCAAACCTCCCTTTCCCCACCAGGCTGAAGCTGTTTCTGACCACAACACCCTCACCAAGATCTCCAGAACAAGCCCCCAGGCTGCATTCAGCAGCACAGAGAAGGTTCAAGTGAGGAGGGTTTGAAGCTGCAGGTGGGAGCTACAACAAAAGAAGCACCTGGAGCTTCTGAAAGAAAAAAGGGGAAAGGGAAATAAAAGGAAAAAAAAGGGAAAAAAAAGGAAAGAAAGGGAAAAAAAAGGAAATTCTCTCTCTGCTCAATGGATTCCTTGGACTGGCTGCTGTCAAATGAGACCCTGGGGACTCCTGCTGAGAGTTTCTCTTCTGCTGAAAAAAAATCTGTTTGAGAGTTATTTCTGGGGAAATGTTCTGGGGTTGGGATTTGTTTGGAGTTTTTTTTTCAGTGAATTGTTTTGTTTTGTTTTGTTTTGTTTTTTTCAATGCCCTCACTTCCCCTGGAGTAAAATCAAATTCCATTTTCAGAAATAAAAATGCAGGAGGATTTTTTCCCCTGTTTATTTCTCCCCAGAGCCTTCTTCCTCCTGAGGAAAGGCAAAATAAACTCTACCCAACCCCAACCCCTTTATTCCCCAGATCCTTTTGTGCTCTTTTGCCTTTTTTCTTGCAGGAGAGGCGTGCTCTGAGCAGCTCCTCTTCTCCTGAAGCCGTTTCATCCCAAGATCCCAAAGCTCTTTGAGGTCCTTGGACTCTGATCCCATGGATCAGAGAAGGAGAAAAAAACCTCCAGCTGCAGTGAGACCTGAGGGAGCATCACTGGGGATTCCCTGGGTCGTGGTGGGGGCAGTGAGGTGGACATGGGAGCAGAGGTGCTGGCTCCCTCCACTGAGATTTCTTCTTTAAAAGCTCTGGGGAGCAGCTTCTCAGTGCAGGACATCCTGATGGGAGCAAGAACCTTCCTCCTCTCTCCACTCAAACTCCTTATTTACAGGGAAGAGCATTTTCAAAGCCCTGAGGAGCAGAAAAAACTCCTAAATGAGGGTCCTGTGGTTATTGGACACACTTCCAGCTCAAATGAGGTGGAGATCTCTCCATCCTGGGGTGTTTTCATGCATTGGCTGGGCAATGACAAAGCCAGCTTGGTCTAATGATGAAGATAGTTCTGCCTGGGCTGTGAAGTTGGGCTGGAGACCTCCAGAGCTTTTCAACCAGCATCACAACAACTTAAACCCAGCTTCAGACCTCAGCTGTGAACTGACTGTGAGTGTTTGACGTCCAAAGGGTCGAATGTTGAAAACAGACCTCCTGCAGGACCTCCAGATCAGCTTTTGTCTGGAGCTCTTCCCCAGTATCTCTTGTTAGAGCAGAGATTTCCAGCCTGCTCTCCAGAGGAAGGACCTGAGCCTGCTTTCTGTGATGTCAAACAGCCAAGGGCCTCCTTGTCTTCCTGGAGAGATGCCTTTTTGCCCAATTTTTTTGGGGAGTATCTTTCAGGGACCAGATCCAAGAGGGCAATGTGCTGCTGGTGGGGAAGTATGACCATGAAGATTCGACCACACTGGTAGGAAAGCTGATAAAACCTCCACCAGCCTGCACAAGCTGAGCAAGCTCCAAGGCTGAGCTCCCAGGAGAAACATCACGTGGACTATTTCCACCAGGAAACTGTGGGCTGCTGGCATCATGCAAGAGCCTTCCCTACCTGGAGGCCCACCTGCACCAGTATGAGCACAGTCAGGTCCCACCACCACGGGGCTGGGGGTTAAAATCCTCAGAGAAGCTGTTCCTGCTTGTGAAGGGGGATAACCTGAACCCCTGGGAGGCCTCACACAGGGCTGTGGTTAGGAGGAGACCTTCTCCAAGCTGCCACGGGGGGCTGGTGGGGGTCTTGAGGCTGGGTTGGCACTGCCAAGCTGGGTTGCTGCCAGTGGGGGACACTTTCTACCTCCAGTCCAGGACAATATCTGTCTGCTCAGCTTGAGGCAAAGCAAACAAGCCAAAAGACTCTGGTTGATGTCATCCAGAGAGATGGTTTCACACCCTGGCAAGAACATCCCTGCTGGTATAAGCTGTCTCCTCCTGTATGGACACAGGGCAGACAAAGCCTCTGCAGTGCTGGCAAGCCACACAGCCTGGGGCATGGCCCAGGTCTCCCCTACATCAGAGCAGGCTCCTGCAGCTCCAGCTGGAAGCCCAGCGTGGGTGCTGGGATGCTCTGTGTGCTGGCTTGGGTCAGGGCTGAGCTCCACGGGGTGCTCCCTGAAAGCTGATCACAGAATCACAGAAGCACAGAATCACAGAATTGTTTTGGTTGAAAGAGATCTCTAAGATCTCTAAGATGTCCCTCACACCACATCTCCACAGCTTGGAAACCCCTCCAGGGGTGGGGACTCCACCACTGCCCTGGGCAACCCTTGCAATGAAGAATTTTTTCCTCCTGTCCAACCTCAACCTCCCCTGGGGCAACTTGAGGCTGTTTCCTCTTGTCCTATTTCTCGTTCCTTGGGAGAAGAGCCCCACCCCCACCTGGCTCCAGCCTCCTGTCCCTGGCCAAGACTTGAGAAAACCAGATGTCACCAGGCATCCCAACTAATCTCTAGACCTGAGGAGCTTGTTTACCCATCCTTGGGTGGTTACCCACAATGAAGGAGGCAAATCCCTCATTCCCAGCCCCACAGCAGCAGGCCAGGCCTGGTAAGAATAAACTGGAGCATATCCAGGAGGGCTGGATTTCCACCAAAGTCACCAGGTCTGCAGGTGCCCTGCTTGAAAGTGCCATGTCTGTCCATATCAGGGATCCAACTTGGCCCCTGGGCTCAGGGTGGAAGGGTTTTTTTCAGAGTTACATGAGAGGAACATCAAGTCAGAGCCTCAGGAGGTGTAAGCTGTGTGTATGGTGTCCCATCCCACTCCACCTCCACCCTGGGCAAGACTAGGTTGGCTGAAGGGCTTCAGTAAAAGCAGAAGCAAGAGAGTTTTTGAGTCCTGGGAAGAAGGAGCTTCTGGAGGGGCAGTGGAAGACCAAGCAGGGAACCTGGCACACCTCTCTGGTGGTCACCAAGCCCCTCTGTGTAGAACCCAAGCTCTACCAGCTCCTTTCCTTCCTTTTCTTTGGGTCATACGTGGCTCAATCTCCCTTTCTGGGCTTTCTGAACTCTTCCTGGGGTCTGCTTCCCAGCCACCCAAGGATTCAGGTGGAGAAAGCCCATGTCCTGGAGGCACCCATGTCTCTGGCCTCTGTTGAGGAGAAAGGCCATGGGACAGAGAGAACTTGAAGTACCAAAAATGAAAAGCTCAGAAAGGACCCACAGGCCCAAATCCCTCCAGTTTGGAAGCACTTTGGGCTGGAGAGCTGCAATCACAGTGACTGCACCCTGGCAAAGTGTCTTTGTGGGTCACCTGGGAGATCTTTGTGCACCCTGGAGCCACCATTGGAGCAACTGAAGCATCTGTGTCCCACCAAGCCTTCACCCCTGCACTGACAAACCATCTTTCTTCCCTCAGCATCCCCAAACCCTTCTTGGGGAGGGGGGTCTGTGAGCAGGAGCTCCTCCACAGCACGTTGGATGGAGCTGCCCAGCATCCGTTGAGGTCCATGCCACAGTAGATGCCAGGGCTGAGGGAAGCCCTGGCTCCAAGGTGCCTCCTTTCCATCCCATCAGGTGGACAGGGGCCTTTCCCCAGCTCTGCTGCAGCCAAGGCAGCAGATGCAAAGCCAGTCACCCCTTTGGCTCCTTCCTGGAGGAGGTGGAGGTGGAAACCCAGGAACAGGCTTCCTACAAAGCTGCCCTTCTGCTGGCTGGCCAGGTGACCTAGTGACCTCACCCCACCACCTTCTGAAGGAGCCAGGGAGAGTTTAGGGTGACAAACAAGAAGAAGGCACCCAGGGGAAAGCAGGGGATGGCCCAGAGAGGGAACATTTCCAGAGCTGCATAATAAGAGCTGATTACATAAGGACCCCTTGCATCATCTGTGGCTGGCATCTCTGGAGAAGTCATTACATCTGCACCACACAGCTCAAGAAAATATTACCACATTAGCTTCCAAATCCTATAATTAGCTCCTGCAAGATACACGCCAGGGGCTTTATCATGTTGTGTATGTTGGCTGTGCAGCTAGACACAGAGAGGTGGATTTGGGTTTATTTGCTAGCTAGGAAAATATTTGGAGTTGTGTGGGGCAGCTGAGCCCAGCCCCCAGGGAAAGGGAGCTCGGAGGTTCTGAAGGGGTTTATAAGAGGGAAAGGTTTTCCTGGTCTCCCTCAGAGCCTTTTGGGCAGCATGGCAGGAGCAGCCAGGACAGGGCTTGGCTTTCCTTGCTCCTAAAAAGGCTCTTTGATTTCTGCCCTAGTGCTCTGGACCCTGGGAAGCCATTTGTCACCTCTGGACCCTGGGAAGCCATTTGTCACCTGCTCAATGAGTGACCTGATCTGCAGGGAGGTGGGTGTCTCCATCACAGGAGAATCAGTGAATCATGGAATCCTAGAAGGGTTTGGGTTGGAAAGGATCTTAAAGATCATCCAGTTCCAACCCCCTGCCATGGGCAGGGACACCTCCCACTGGACCAGCAGAGGAGAAGGCTCCAGCTGCCCCAGAGCTGCAGGGGGGTCTCCCCAGAGTGGGGCAGAGTGCAGCCCAGGCTGGGGGGGCTCCTGGCCAGCTCCTCCCCCCCAGCACCCCCAGCACCTTCTCCCCAGGCTGCTCTCAGCCCTTCACCCCCAGCCTGGGCTGATGGATTGCCTCACCCCATGTGCAGGACCTTGCCCTTGGTCTTGTTAGACCTCCTCCTCAGCCATTTCATCCCCAGATTTGACTTCTCTAGCCTAGAGAACTGTTCTCCATCAGCCCTTCCTTCCTCTCCATTGCTTTCCTCTGCATCCTTTCCAACCCTATTGTCAATTTTATGGGACATTGTGACCAGAACTCTCAAAAGAGTAAACCAAGGCCAGGCAGAACCAAGTAGATGTTGGGTTTAAGCAGCCCTGTGGCATGTGTCAGGTGGGGTCCTCTCCTCCCCACTCCTTGGCCACTCTCCAGCCCTCCTGAGCACCCCTTGCCCTAATTCCAGCAGGTTTTCACACACTGCTCAGCTCAGGGTGACCACCTTGCACCAAGCAAACAGCCAATGCCCTTGGATGGGGCCAAGGATCCATCTGGGACCCACCCAGCTCCCATGGGATGAGGAGCCAACCCTGGTGACCCAGCCTGACCCCTCCATCCCAGCTCCCACCACCGTGCTGGCTGCTGTCCACCCAACCCCAACCAGCCCAGCAGCTCTGGCCTGATGCCAGGCAAAGGCTCCTGGTGCTTCCTGCTGGTATTGGGCAAAGATGTGCAAAGGGAGAAGCTCCAACCCACACTTCTCACCACTCCTGGGGGTTTCTTCTCAGCTCTGCCTCCAGCCCAGGGCAGCAGGATGCCTCAGATGGGAAGCAGTTGGGAAACAAGCTCCAGAGGAGCTCTCAACGTGTTACAAGCTTGCCCTTCATATATTTGGGGTAGAATTGATCCTGGCAAAACCTTTTTATTCCTTTGTCTGGGCTGTGAGCAGTCCCATGCCACCCGTTCCACCTGCCAGGGGGATTTTAAATGAATCTGTGCTGATGAATTCCTGAGACATCCCTGGGAGGCTTTACCAGAGCACTGGTGGCTTTGAGGTGGTGTTTCAGGCAGCTTGAACAGGGAGCAGGACCACAGCCATGGGCAAATGACACAGAAGTGTTGATCTCTGTCCTCTTTTCAGCTTGGGAAGGAGGAGCTCTTGGCCAAAAAGCTTCAGGAGGCAGGTGAAGGAAGAAATCAGGAAGACAAGGAAGAAATCCCTTCCTCTGGCAGTGGGAGCTGTCTGATGTTGGTGTTCCAACCTGGAAAACCCAGCTGGGAGTTGGTGCTCCACGGGCTTGAAGAGGAGACTTGCCAAGCTCATGGATCAGAAACCCACCCTGGGTCAGTGCAAG
>NW_008623613.1:29705-39147 GCF_000691845.1 Merops nubicus | reverse complement strand
TTTTTTGTTAACATCCTGATGCAGTATTAAAGAGAACAGGAGTTATTTTTTTCTGGATAAAGAATTTTTGGTCTTAAAGTGAGAAACTTTTATCCCCAGCCATGGAAGCATATTTATATTTGAAACAAGCTTTCAAGTTAAGTTAAAAGAGTGGCTCACATGTTCAGCAGCCCAGGTGGTCTCCTGCACCCTTGCTCCCCACACACCCCTACTTGGGCAGGTAGAAGAAGATGATGGCACACTGTCTTTTGGGATCCCTTCAAGCTTTTCTGACAATATTTTGGTGCCCACGGGCTTAAAGCTGTAGGAAAGCATCAAACAGCAAGAATTAATGCTTGAGATTTAACCAGTGTTTTCCTGGGAAACGTCTGGTTCAACAGGGATTGCATCCAAGGCATGGGAGCACCACAATCAGCCCCAGATCCTCTGCTGACTCTTTCCTCTCCTTTTCCCACAACACTCAGTCACTTAATGGAGGGGAAATGTGAGAGCTGACACTTCCCCAAAAGCAGAGCTGTGTTTTATCACGCTGAGTGGGCTGCTGGGTCCCACTCTTCACGCCTCGTTGGCTGGGTACCAGAACCAGCCAGTCTCCAGGCAGGGATGCACAGATGGCTCACGCCACCCCTGGGAGCCAATAGCAATATTGGATTATCAGCTATTCCACACAAATTATTCAGGAATAATTCCCAGAGGGGGAAAAAATAAAAATAATAATAATAAAAAAGAATTCTTATCCGCATTTGTGAATTACAGAAGCACTGAATAAGTGATAAATTAAAGATTTTCATTATTAGCTTCAGCATCACAACGAGGAAGAAGTGGAAAAGGGAGCAGGAAGGGGTTAGTTGTGATGAGTTGTGTTTTTTCCTCCTGTTTCATGACTCGGCTGCTGTAAAAACTAACCCAGGTTTCAAAGGTAACTCAGATTCCCCCCTCACTAAACAGCACACAGCCCTTCCCACCTCATGAACCTCCAGAGCAGCTTTCCTTTAAACCCACCTAAGTTAAAGACAAACAATTTAGATCCATTGATCTGGAGCTGCGGAGCCTCCTGTTCAAACTCGGGGAGGTGGAAGAAGCATAAAGTCAGTGCACAGGATTTTCTTTGCATGGCTTAGATGAAAGGACATCAGGATGAGTGGTTTGTGTGATGATCAAAAGATTTAACACAATCTGCACCTGTCACAGGTACGAGCTCAATTCCTCATAGATGAAAACAGAGTGGAGCTGGCATAGCATGAGAGACTTACAGGAGAGGATGTGCAGGGGGTAGATTTAAAGCAGGCTGCACCAATATAGGATTAAATGTTAGTATTAGATGATGAAATGCTAATTCTGCTTAATTAGGCCATTCCTAGCACAGAGTTCCTGTTGATCAGAGCACTCCCTAGCAGACAGAGGGTGATAAGGAATTGTCTCCATAGAAATATGTGAAAGTTTCAAAATACTGATTTGGAAATAGAATGTTTCAGCCTAAATAATGGTTTGGAAAAAGCCCTGGAATGGCTGCACAGATTAATGCTGTTTGCACGAAGGCTCCATGGCCTCACTGGGATGGAGTAAATGGGCAACTCTCATCTCCATTGGCTATTTAACTCTTCCTCCAGAGGCTCTGACTTGCCCATGGGAATGTGGAGTTCATCCACTCTCACCAGTCCTAAAACTGGACTGGAAACCCAGTGGCTGCTGGGGCAGGAACAGCACTGAGAGTGAAGTGTGTTTCCACGTGCAGAGACTGACATTTCCTGAGAGCTGAGCTCAGCTCCAGAGTTCCATGTGCCTTGAGAACCTTTTTTTCCCCACTTTTACCAACCCAACAAACTCACACCACAACGTCCCCCTCCGCAGCCTGGGGAGCTCTCTGGTGCTCAGCTCTTCCTGCTCTCACCTCTGCAAGGAGCCTGGAGCTGAGGAATGATCCCTGCAGGGAGGGGAGAGGACCATGAGCAAAGCGTGGAGCTGGAGGATGAGGAGGGGGAGCTCAGCAACAGGCACCCCCACGCCCCCTCAGCCATCGCCTGCGTGGGACTGGCCCAGCTGCAGCCTACAATTTTCCCATCCTGAGGGGAAAAAAAATACTAGAAGTCAACCTCTCTGAAAAGGAATCCTTTGTTAAGATGCTGAATTTACATTTCTACATGCTCAAGGTAAGTTAAAAATAAAAAAGTGGAAAAATTAGGCAACGAAACAACGGGCAGATAAAGATGGAAAGCAGCAGGATGCCAAGGAGGAGGGAGTTTGGTCTTGCTAGGTTTGTGGTACGTTGCATTCTGGACTATTTCTCTCTCATTACATGTCACATCAGTCTCCCTGGTCCCCATCTGCATCAAAAGGCACTAACAGGGAGGAGAAGGATGAGCTGAGGATGAGACAAATCCAGTGCCTTGTTCTCAGACTATGGCCAGTGATTTCCTCAGCTACTCAAGTACACTAAAGTGAGCTCCAAAGTTTTTGTTGCTCTAAGAACTAACTCCTTAACTTTTAAATCCTTTCCTGGGCATAAACCTATCTTTAAAAACAGGGAGGTAGAAGCAGGAAGATGCAGAAACGGGCTGCTGCACAGGACAGGGGCATGAAGCAGGGCTCTCAGGCTGACCTGGCTGCACCAGGGAGTGCAGATGTGCTCCTCATGCTTTCATCTCCATGGCCCACCCCATGGCACTGCCACATGCCCCCACGGCAGCCTGCCCCCACTCCACAGGGACCTGGAGACAGTGCACACACTCAGATTTTCAAATTATCCAAGTTAACCAAATGATCAAATTAACCAAAAGAGGAAATGGCTCAGTGCTACCTTTTGGGAAACCCAGCTTCAGCCTTGGAGGAGGTTGTGGATGTTGAGGAGTTTGACTCTTTGACTAGAGATCTGAACTGCCTCTGATATCCAAACACTTTGTCTTGAATGTAGCTTGTCCTTCCATGACATTGGCAAACTTCCCCTCTCTCAATCTGCAAAAATCCTGCTCTGCCAGTCAGTCATCCCCTGAACTCTGCTTTACATCCCTGTTGGGACCATGGTGGGTTGCACCAAACCAGCATGGTGGAGAAAGCATGGGGCTGTATAAACGTCCAGAAGGGGATCAAAGCACCTTGCTCACCCCAGCTAAGTGTGGTTTCCCACCCAGGGGGAAGGGCAATGACCTAAGGGCAACATCTGTCTGTAATTCCACACACAGATCCCTTTCTTGGATCATCTTCCTTTCAGGGGTGTTATTTCTGGTTCCAGGCTGTGGAGCTCTGCTTAAGAGTTGGCCGAGCAAGGAGTGGGTTTCCTCATTCTGATTTCAGCAAGTGCTCCACTGGAGACACACATTTCAAGCAGAAATTCTGCCTCTAGTCAGCTGCTGGTGCACGACTCTGACTGATACCACTTGACAAGCTGATCACCATGCCCAAGAGAAGAGTCTCTTTAAACCTCTCCAGTGGCCAGATCATTTCTTCCTGGGTTTAGCTGCCTGGAAAAGCATCTCTCCTTCCCAGCACCCAGCGTTCAGGGGTGACACAGAAACAGCCACTCTTGTGCCCAGCCACTGCCAGCACCCCAGCATGGCACTGGTGGGCAGGTACTGTGGGTACTGGGACATAAAACCATCCCAGTGCTGAGCCTGGAAAGGGTTATTCTTCAGACAGGAAAAAGAAAATTTAAGACTGCAAAACTTCCTTTGACAGGGTTGTCTTTTAATTACCCTGTGGAATGATAAAAATCCCAGCACTGAAAATGTGTCTTTACAAATCTCTAGCTGGAGTAATTAGTCCCGTGCCTGCCTCTCCTGAGAGATTATTGCTGCCTTCTTTTCAGACTACTTACCCAAATAGAAGTGGAGTCATTGCTATATTTGACAGCGAGATATAAAATATCAGATAAAGCTGTTAAAACACTGTTTCACACGCTGCCTTTCTGCAGAGTAAGGAAGCATCTGCTCTCCTGCTATCGGCAGCAGAGCTGAGCAGAAAATTCACTGCTGAGTTCTGAGATCATCAATCTCACTTCTTTTTTCTTTTTTTTTTTTTTAATTCCTGGCCATTCCTGGAAAGATCCAAGGATTCGAGAATATTCAAACGACTCAGGGGACATCGTTTGAAGCTTGTGTCCATTTTAAGGCTTGACTGTGCTCCCAGGGGTGTAGGTCTAGTGAGTGCTGTGGTCTGAGGAGCTCAGCTGAAATGCTGGTGTGAGAAAGGCAGAGTTATTCAGAGGTAGCACTGGATCCTGAAAAATCCAGCTCTTGTACCACCACGCAGACACAGCAGGTGGACATGGCTGCAAAAGTCTCTACACAGAGGGACTTCCAGGGGTGCAGAATGTAGGTGACATCCCTCCTCTTCTATATTATATATATGAGCTCAGAAGGAAGTTTCTCATTAGATATGGCAGAGATCTGCAGTGAAATTTCCCTCGAAGGAGTTACAGTTGCTATTTATTGCTTTCTGAAGGGGGGAAAAAAAATCTTTCTTTGGGAATTAAAGTGCTTGCTCCATTATGTCAGGCTGTTAAGGGTACAGTGCTCAGAAGATGCATTCCTGACAGTCCTCCTTGGCTGCCGAGGTGTTGGACAGGTCACAGCCTGGTTACTCTCTTCTTTTCTTACCCAGAGGACAAATTTATACCCATGCATGAGTATTTCACAGGCCTGCTGTAGCTGATGTGCTGGTGGCAGGGGCTGTGTGCACACTGTTGAAGCAGCAGCTCCAGCAGGGAAGCAGTGTCCCAGCCTTGCCTCCTTGATAGGCTGCTCCTTGACATCTCAAATAAATGGTTTTGTGTCATTCTCACTCCTTCCAAAGCAGATTTTGTGTCTCACTGACTTTTAATGTAACCCAGCAGCTCAGTGGAGCCATCCCCCTGGGTCACCAGAGAGGTGAAGAGAGCTCAGGCTGCTCAACTAGGGTGAGGAACTACCAACTATCCCATCCCTGGGAAAATTAAAACCATCTCAACACCTTCCAACCACAAAATTCATGGGTCTGAGGTGTACTTTGAAAGTCTCTAGGCCAGCCTCTGTGGTCCAGTAGGTCCAGCTGGGACAAGTTCCTCAGGGTTTGTTCAGCTGAGTTTCAAGTATCTCCAGAAATGGAGACCCCCCAGTTTCCCTGAGTCCCAGTTCTCCTGTTTCACCATCAAGTGGTGATAAAACTATTCTGCATAACTGCAGAGACCTGCCCTTTGCTCCAGCTTGTTCCCAAGGCTGCCTCTCATCCTCCCACTGTGTAACTCTGGGAAGAGCCTGGTCCTATCCTCAGTGCACCTTCTCACCAGGCAGCTACAGGCAGCACCAAAATCTCCTCTCCCCCTTCCCTCTGGGCTGAGCAGATGCAGGCACAGCTCCACCCCTCAGCCTCCCTTTGTCCAGCCCACCCTCCAGCCCTGGCCACCTTGGCAGCCTGTGCTGGACCTTCTCCATCAGGCACCCCAACAGCCCTTGGTGTCCCAGGGAGCCCAAAACCAGACCCAGTATGAACCACAACCCTTTTCCCACACCAGGAGAGGAACCTGGGCTGCCTGGGTGAAAACTTGGCACTGCCACCAGCCTCTGGGCATGCAGGGACAGCCAAGCCTGCTCCTGGCCTCACAGTCCTCCAGCCAGCCCCAGCAGCAGCTAGTTCCACCCAGCACAAAGGCCAGTGCACAAGCTGCTTCCCCTTTATTTCATTCCCTCACACTTTTTTTTGGCTTTGCTCGATTCCCTGCAGTAAGTAGCTCATAATTCTCAGAGGATGAATTACATTTCTGCCACTCTGTGTATTCAGGTTTCTCACACCCAATGGAAACAGAATTGTCACCTCACAGCATCCTTCTCTGAGGACCCACGCTGCAGTTGGGGTGCTGGAGATGAGCTGAGACCCACACACCTCTTCAGCTGCTTAGAGATGGGCACGGAGCGTTTGTGGCCCAGGGGCTGGAGCTGCTTGGCACAACAAACCAGCTCCCCCAGCACAACAAACCAGCTCCCCCAGCACCTCCCAGGCGTCCTCTGCACCACAGGCTCACTGCCAGCACCTCAGGAGAAAGTCCAATGGGTGGGTGCTGCAGCACAGGAGCTTCTGTAGAGCACAGGAGAGGATGAGGATGCCCAGTAGGTGATGTGTAGGACATGGTCCCTCCTTCCTCTGATGAGGGAAACTCCAAGAACTGATGGGGTGAGGCAGGTCCGAATGGTTTGCCAGGAACCTTTGCACATCTGAACTGGCACAGGAGCCAAGATGGGTGGAGCAGGTACAGAGCTTGGTGAGTGCAGACTCATCTCTCTCCAACGAGCCAGAGGTGCTGGTTCAAAGCCATGGGGCTGTCAGCTGCCACGGTTGCCATGAGGTTCTCCAGCAGGCCAGGGACTTCCAGAGCAATATTAAAGTCCCACCTCCTGCAGACAGCCAGCAGCTAGCTGGGGACACTGAGAAGGCTTGACTAGAAAAACCTTTCTTCTCCCAATAGAATATTTTTAGGTTTTAGGGAAAATCAATAGCTAAGAACCCACAAACTTGACTATTGCTACCAAAGAAGAACGAGGCTGTTTGGTCACCTAGGGGTGACAGTGCAGACACACCTGCCCAGGTTAGGGTCCTCTCCTAGGGACATGGTATGGGTGTGTGCAGGCAGGTCTTGCTCCAAGGGAGATGAGATCCAGTAACCAATGAGAACAAGCCCCTCTGATTCCCCTGCCCCAGCCTGCACAGTCTGTCCATGCCTGGACTTCCAGGAGAACACACATATCTAAAAGGACCATGGCTTGCCCAGCTAGGGATCAAAACCTGTGATCCCTGGTTCTGAACACCCAGCTCCTGATGGGCACAGGAAAGCACCTTGCAGGACCACGTGAGCCAAGAGTCAGTAGAGGAACCTCTTCATAGTTCTCCTGGGCTGTGTGGCCACAGAACATGGCTGTGCAACCATCACCACTTCGGGGCAGATGGGGAAGATGGGTGCTGTGTGGCTGCTCCCACCACGTTGGGAAGGAGATGCCAAGTAGGGTTGGACCTAAAGACCTTCATCTGCCTCCTTCAGCCTTCAAAATGAAGCCAGGTTTGCCAAGCCCACCCCAGCTGGAAGCATGAAGGAGAATCTGATGCAGGTGTATGATGTTCACAGCATATTCCCATTGCTCTTCTAGAGCTCTCATCAAGCACTGGAAGAGCAGAATTCTTCATAATTATTCCCACACAATATTGATTATGATGCTGGTGTAACATTACAGACAAACTGTTCAGGGAGGGTGTAATCTCCAGTTGCTTCTTGTGTTGCCTCCCAGCATCTTATCCAAACTCTTGGAAAGTGAATTCTCATCACAGAATGGAAGCAATGAGCTTCTGGGAGCAGATCATGTCCCCACTGGACTTTCCAAACAAATGGGGGCACACAATACATAAAATGCTGAACTGCACCAACGTGTTCCAAAAAAAAGAGCTTGATCACCCACGTGCTGGATGTAATTAGTGCTCATTAGAGCTACTTGTCATACAAAACCCTCCCAGAGGCCCTGTCAGGATTTCTGCTGGGCACTGAGCAAATCCACGGGGACTCCTTGCACCCAGGCCTCAAT
This sequence comes from Merops nubicus, assembly GCF_000691845.1. NCBI lineage: Eukaryota > Metazoa > Chordata > Aves > Coraciiformes > Meropidae > Merops > Merops nubicus. Next base: position 31,609 of record NW_008623613.1, on the reverse strand, counting down.
ATTGGAAAAGAAAATCTCTCAAGGGCAAGGAATTAAACGAGTTTTGAGGTGGACCTTGATCACCTCACCCAAGTGACACCCAAGAGGGTTTTCTGCACAAGTGGAGGGCAGGACGTGGTGTCACAAGGGCTCCTCTGCTCCAGTCCTCCTGGATCCTACACCCAGGCCAAAAGATACCTTTCAAAAAAGCTGCTGGTTGATGCATCCAGTCCCTGGTGCTCTCCAGGAGTAAAACTGGGCTCTGACACCTCGTTACAGTGTCACCAGAGGTCACAGGCTAACAGGACATGTCCCACCACTCAGGAATGCTGGGGGTGAGCCTCCAGCACCGTGCTCTGCACACAGGGGTTCCCCACTCCTTCCATGCCTCTGGACATTCAGGAAAACACCCAATTGCTTAACAAAAGTGTTAAGGAAAGCTTAAAGCTTAAACAGAAGCTTTGCTGGAATCCTGTTGCCACCTCTCCAACCAACCCACCTTATCTGTTCACATTTATGAGGCTGGATTAGAGAGGAACAGAAAGTTATCAAAATAATCTTCAGTCCTCTCAGCACGTTGTTCCAGGGTGAGAGTCTACACCCTAGAGGATGCCCCTGTATAGCTGCACCAGCTCAGGCCAAACACACATCAGCAGGGTCCCTGCCAGCCCCCTGCCAAAGCCTAGTTCAGTTTTATTCATCAACCACAAGAGACAAGCTGGAATCCAAACAAAACCCCAACGAAAATCATTCCTCCCAAAAGGATTTACAGCCTTTAAAAAATTTAAAACAGACCTTCCAAAGTCATCCCAGGGCTGGGAGCTGAAGGATTTCCCCCTTCACACAAACCTTCAGGATTAACACCCTGTGTTCCAGGGGGTCAGGGGCAGGGGAACAGCAGAGGCAGATCTTTGAGGATTGCCTTTCAAACGATGCAGGGGGACATCCCTGTCCCCTGCCATTTGCACGTGGATGTCACCAGAAGGCTCTCACAACATGTCACTGGTGGAAGAGTCTCGGAACATGTCACAAGAAAGTGCTTTTTCTAATTAAAAAGCCCTCTCTGCTTTTTTGAACACTACAAGAGGCCCTAAAAAGCCAGAAGCGAACAAGACGACATGTAAAATCTTTTGAAAAGGAGGAATTCTCTTGATAAATACATCTCTTAATGAAATACAAGCAATTAAACTAAAAGCCCTATCGAATGCTGCTTGTCACTCCGCACATTGACATTTAATTGAATTTTTTTTCCATCCCCTGTTCTCTTTTTCCTGATAAACAAATTCATTCACAACGGATCAGGTTTCGCTAACCCAGAAACCAGATGATAGTCAATCAACTAATTGACACAACAAAGACTTTTATATGAAAAAAAAAAAAGATTGTCTAATTAAAGCTGAAATTAAATTTAATGATACGCAGACGTCTTACAGTAACGAAGAGTCTTCTTATATTAATTACTCTGGTTTTAACCCTTTCCTTTCTCCTGGTCACCTAAGTGGTGAGAAGGATGATGGACGTGGGTGCTGCTGCTTCTCTCCAAGTGTTTGCACTGTCTCTGCTGGGAGATGGTCCAGGTGGAGTTGGGTGTGGATTGGTGCCCCCAGGACCCTTCAGCTGCTGGGGGTTAAATCAATGAGGGCTGTTGATTTAACAGCATTTATCTTCTTCCCTTTCCTTCTGCCCTAAGTGCTGCCAAGAGTTGAGGAACTGCCCTTCTGCTTGCCCCATGCAACTGGCTGTTCAAGCCTATGTAGGGCAGGACTCAACACAGGGTGGCCCAGGATGGGTGGATGGGTGGATGGGTGGATGGATGGGTGGGTGGATGGATGGATGGGTGAATGGATGGATGGATGAGTGGATGGATGGATGGATGGATGGGTGGGTGGATGGGTGGATGGATGGGTGAATGGATGGATGGATGA
>NW_008623613.1:0-29682 GCF_000691845.1 Merops nubicus | reverse complement strand
ATGGATGGACAGACTCTGCTCTCTCACTGAGAGCCATCAGCCATCCCAGTGTCCATCCTGGCCCAGCACAATGAAAACCATTCTCACAGAGAGTCAGCAACCCCAGTCCTGCCTTCAGCAAGAGCTTCGCTGAGCTTGGCAGGACAAAGAAGCAGCCCACCCCTCACCTGAGATTTACCAAATCATTGAAGACTCTCAAGATTTTAACTCGTGCTTATGAGCTTTCCTGAATAAACTGGTTTTCCTGAAAAAGGCTGTGGTTAAAGTTCAGCAGTTTTTCTGGATGTTTTGTTGACTCAGGGCTTTGGTCCACCACAAACCTGAGGCAATTTGGGAGAGAAATTGAGAACCTGTCCAGTGTCTAAAGTGAAAAATGCAAAAGCTAAACACATAAAGGGAAGTGCAGCAGATGCTTCATCCTTAACAGGCTTCAGATCTTAAACATATTTACAAAAACATGGTGAGGTCAAGGAGAGTTTCTTGGGGATGCTGCATTTGCTGCTGGCAGAGCAGTGGCACACACCCTCAGGAGGAGAGAAGGCTCCACCCATCTTTGCTCAGTGGCTGGTTTCTGGATGTATAACCAGTCCTGATCAAAGTAGGATAGAAAAACATCCAGAAAACAATGGGCAGCCATTTGTGAAAGAGCCAAAGAGAAGGAAGAGAGAAAAGCTCACCCAAGGGAATAAGAGTTAAGTTTTTAAAATGTTTAATTGCTCGTGCAAGCTGAACCCACCAGAGATGTCAAGTGCCTTTCCCACTCCAGCTCCCCCTGGGCACAGCTCTGGCCTCTCCTGCTTCTCTTGGCTCTCTCATTAAGAAGTAGCTATTATTTTCACAACCATTTTCTAGTGCACTTTATGCCATTGACAGAGCAAGCTGTCCTGAATGGTCATTTTGTTTCCAAGCAAGTTTGGACACAAACAGCACCGAGTTCTTTCACACTCTGGGCTTCTCTCCCTGCATGAGGGTTTGGATACCCGTGGAGCTCGTGGAGTGCCCAGGGCAATCCCAAAACATGCTGCTTGCTGGGGCGTGCCACTGCCACGAGAACTCAATTATGCCCAACAAAAGCTCACAGGGCACCAGAGGAAAGAGGGAAGGGGAATTAGCAGCCCTGTCAGACTCCTTCAGGTAACGATGGTTTTTTTTTTTATCCAAAAATTACAACACTCTGGAAATGCCAGTTTTTAATCTGCTGGTGCATTTGGCATAAACACAAGTGGAGAAAAGTTAGCCCTGCAGTGAAAACCTTGCTCTTTGAACTGCTTTGTCAGAGGCAAAACCCCTGCAGAACTGATTGTGACCAGGAATAAATCAACCACCTTCCAGGTAATGCTGAACCCAAGAAATTTAAAGATACGAGAGTGCACAGACCACTTGAATGAAATCCTGCCCCATCACCCCAAAGTGAAGGTCCCCCCATCTCCACACCTCCTGAGGAGCTCAAAGCCATGCAGCCTAGACAGGCAGTAACTGGGAAAAAAAATTGGGACTGGTGGGGAGGAGAAAGTGATGCTAATGGAGAAAGCCTGTCCTGGTCCCTGGGCACTCCCAGCCCTCTCCCCACACCTAACCCCCCAAAGCACCTTCCCCAGCAGAGCTTTCTGAGCCCAACCATCACCCCCCTAAAGGCAGAGAGACTGTGGTGGCACTGGGACATGTCAGGAGAGGGAGGTGACAGGGTCCCATGCCACCCAGCAGCAAGAGACATGCAGCTGCCATGGGTGTCTGAGCACGGTGGGACCCAAAGCACCCCAGAAACGTGCCAGGGGTGTCTGCAGCATGGGGGGAAGCCCCTTCCCAGACCCTTAGGATTCACTCCCAGCTCCTTAGGGAGAGAGGAGCACTGGGAAGAGGGGCTGCAGGGCTTCTCTGCTGGATTTTCCCTGGTATATTTAAACATACTGCTTGGCATTCAGAGAGGTGGAAGGCTGACAAATGCTGGTGCTGTAAGGGTTAAGCTCTTTTAAATGTCTTGGGAGTTATTTGTAAAGCTATTACTCCTGAGTTTGTTAATAAATCAGGATTTAATACACCTGAGTTACATTATCTCCCTGTTCTAATGTATAAATCCTGTCACTAAACCTTCAGGCCCAAGTGCTGTGTGCTTTTAGTCTTAGATTTAGCTACCTGGTTTCTACAACGTTAGATTGTTTCACGAGTCAAGAGATGGATTTTTAAATCCTTCCAATCTCACAGCCAGTGTACAAATCTGTGTCTGGAGTTACAAATCCCATCAGAAGGTTTGTAAATCATACAAAAGATTTATTTGAAAAAAAAAAAAGTTTTCATTTACAAATTCTTGCTTTGCCTTCGGGACGTGTAAGGGACTTATTTGCAAAGGAGGATTCAGCAGCCCTGGGTGGGATGGAGAAATCCTTCCCTTGGCTCATCACACACACCACAGGATAAATTCTCATCCAGACAGTCTGTATCTGTCTCCCAAATGAGGTTTGGGGTTAGCAGTGAGCTCCAGGAGAGGCGATGGAGAGGAATGGGTGCTCTAGAGGCACGTCAGCCTCGTGAGTTAGATGGTGTCTCAGGATGTCTGTGCTCTGGGGACATCTCTGATGGCAGAGGGAGAGGGGACATGTGGCTCAGAGGAAAGGCTTCGTAGAGAGCTTGGGTGAGCTGCCCTGGATGGGAACCTTAAGGACCACCAATGCCTTCAGAAATGGGGTCAAAGTGAGGGGTAGGAGTGGTGAAGCCAGGTGATGCCATCCTCACTCGTCCCACTCTTTTTTGCTTGTTCTTCCTCCCAGAGATGGGTCTAGGAGGGTCCTACCAGCCATGTATGCACCTGGCACCACGAAACAGAAGATGCCAGCCACCAGCAGTGACCCTTCATCCTCCCTGGGGGTGCCCTGAGTCATGGCAGGGTGGGCACCAGCAACTGGCCACAGCCAACATTGCTCCAGCAAGATCCCCTCCTGGAGCCTGCCCACATCCAGCTGAGAGCAGACACAACCCAAACAGGGCTGGGCAAAGCCACCCAGCCCACAAACTCAGCTCTCCCCAAACCAGCCAGGCTTCCAGCATGGTTTAGGTTTGCCTGGGAGGAGGCAGTCGTGGAGGTGAAGGGAGGAGGGGTGTGGATGTGCAGGGAGAAGAGCCAAGCTGCAGCAGTGCTCGTTGCTGCCCGTGCATTCAACCCACCTCGACTGCAAGGTAAAAACCTCCCAGCCTAAGGCACCAACATCTTCTGCTTGGCCACCGAGTTGGTTCCTGTGGCTCTGTCATTTCTCTGGGTGCTTTGATAAGCAGTATGTACCTCAGGAGTTAGGGAAATCAGGAAGATGAGTTTGGGTTAACAAATACTAGAGGGGGGTTTTAAATTTTTTTTTCTACACTGCTTCATTTTCTGGTTTCAGGCCCTTCAACTCATCCTAGAAAATTTTACTGAGATGTGAACCTCCAAGGACATGGAGGCAAATACAAAATGAGAGGGGAAAAAAAAAATCAGGAAGGCTTTATCAGAAGTAGATCACATTAGAATAATTTAATATCATTTTAATAGGAAAACAGAGAGGAGCAGAGAAGCTAATCTGTCTAGCTTTAAACAAAATATTGCATACAGAGCCTGATGGGAAATTAGTCTTTCAGTAGAGATTCTGGGAAGAATCTTTGGATGGAGTTAAGGGGAAGGCTGTACAGAACACAGCTATCAGCCTCGAGAGCAGAGCCAAACAAGGCTGCTCAGGGACCAGCCCTGGCACCTTCATGCCAAAGTGAGGGGTGTGCTCCTGAAATGGGAGATGTTCTGAAGTTAGTTATTGCCAGTGCTGAGGGAAATCCAGATTTCCCTCCTGGAAATGGTGAAACAGATACCAAAATAAACCCGGGTCTGGCCACAAGATCTTCTGCCTGCCTCACTTCCTTGTCTTGGTTAAACCTGTGACTAGATTTGCACTGAGAAATGACATTGTCCCCAGGAAGAGCCAGACCAGGGGGGTTTCTCTGTGGCATGGGAAATGGTCTGGTCTGCAGATTGTGTGAAAGGGATGGGAGAAGACACCAGCAATGCCAGGGACAGCCAATGCTTTGGGCTTCTCTGCCTCTTCCACGGTGCTTTAGGTTGATCTTCTGCTGGGTGGTGGCCCTGGACTGCCCAGCCCAGGCTTGGTCCATCCCTCAGCCTCACCACAAGCCCACGTTGGGGTGGCCAAGTGCAGATGGTTACACCACCTTCCAGTGGCCTGGCAGACAATGATCCCAGACCCACAGGCTCTGAGCTGTAGGAGCTTGGATGTGGTGACCCCAAGGATCCTGGAGAAGCAGATGTCCTGGGGTGCCAGCTGCCCATGCCCGGGCTGGGAGTGCTGTTTGAACACAGCAGCAACAAACAGCAGCCAGACTGCAGCCCATCCTCTGCTGCACAACAGGAAGGGTGGACTAATATGATAAGGAACTTTTTAATTATTAGCTCACCCCTAACAAATAAAAGCCATAGTAAACCTCACAGGGACAGCTGCAGCTTTAAACTTTGGCTTGCAATTAAGAAAAAAAAAAAAAAGGCTAAAATGAAAAATTCCCCCAATCTAGTTCAATGCTGCTGCTCTGAGAATCAGAAATGGCTTTGCCATCTCATACTGCTTCTGTTTGTCCATTCTTCCTGTCTCTGTTTTCATGTTTTCGTTTTTCTATGGCTATGTGGAACACATTTCTCAGTTAAGTACTTGCTTTTGAGAGTTGTTGCCATAACAACCGTTTCATTCCACGATATGCACACTATCTCTGAAATACAGAATTTCTCCTTAAAGGAGCATGTGCCACACACATCAAAGAGGAATATGGACTCATTATTTTTACATTATTTTGTGGGCAAATAGATGTTTTCCAATGCAGGGTTGTTGTTTTTTTTTCCTGACTGGATTTTCTTGTTCAGTGGAACTCTGGGTTTTTTTAAGCATTCACAGTATAATTTTTGCCTGAAACCCAAAACATTAGGAGACAAGAATCTTTGTTGTAGTTTCTTTTCTCCAAAGGTCTGAGAGAACTATGCTGCATTTAAACCTCATCTTATTGCACAGGAAAATGATGCAAATAAAAACAATTAAAAATGCACAGTTCTTGAAGTAAACCCTCTATTTTACTGTGCAGATTGGTGGTGGAAGGAGGGAGAGGGCCAAGAATAGTCAGGTTGCTTCATTTTTTAGTATCCTGGTTGTGGTGGACTCTGCAAGAGGCATCAGGTCTGCAGCTGAACTGTAACTCTTTCCAAAAAACGACCTTCCCAAACTTTTCCACATCTGGAAATTCAGGAAAACCTGCACACAGGCAGGATCTCACTCCCAGGGCTCCCACCAGCTCCCTGTTCCCTCCCAGGCAAGGAGAGCACGAGCCACAAGCTGACCCAGGAGTCAGGGGGTGTGCAGGACAGCTTTGTTCTCAGGCTTGGCATGCTCAGGGGGTTCAGCTTCACCTTTCCAGCCTGTGCCCTGGGCTGCTGGTGGTGGCTCTTTGCTCTGAAGAGGGACAGGGGACATTGAGAGAAGCCCTTTCCCAAGGAAACCAAGGTGGGCTGTGGTGCTGAGCCAGGAGCAGCCAAGCCTGCAGATGGCTTCTCTGTTGGACCTTGTGCCTGGATGAAGAAAGAGGCATGGCAAGATGTGCTGCTCAGACCTGGGAGCCTGTAGCATGTGAGGGGCTCACCCTACAGCCACGAAGCCACGAGCAGCAAAGTGAATTATAATTTATATATTAATTAATTTCTAAGAGCTTTAAGGAAGTCAAGCTTTAGACTGCAAGCTCTGGGAGATCACAGCAGTAAGAGCTCTGCAGGGTGTGAATCCTACCCCCTGGGCTGGAGAGCTGCTGTTGGTCAATGGTTCAAGCTCTTCCCAGCAAGTTTGGCATGGATGTGATCCTATGGCCCCCACCTTTGCTGACCACTGGAGCCATGATCACACAGGGAGGTCACCAATGGTGCTCAAAAGTGCTCAGAAGGTGCCTTACTCTGCAAGGGGTGGGTGCTGTGGAGGGAAGGGCAGCCAGCAAACACCCTTATTTCTGATCCTGGCTGGTCCTGCTTCCAGCTCACGTAGGCAAAGACCCATGAATTGGTGCTCCATGCCTTGGGGAAGAAGTTGATCCCATCAATCACTTGTGGCCTTTCTCTCCAAAACCAGCCCTGGACAGAGATGCTGATTTTATACAAATCATTTAGTAAGGAAGAGATTGTCAGGGGAGACCAGACCTCCAGGCCAGCACCCAGGGCACCTCACTGGGCTGAGGGAGAGCAAAAGTGAAGCTCCTGGGCCACAAAAGATGCAGAATAGTTGCAGCAGGAGCAATTCCCTATGCAAAAAATTTTGCATGGGGTGCACACCAGGACAGGGGGTCTGCACCCCACACATGACTTGGGAGAGAGCCAGCTTGCCAGTTCAGCAGTGTAACCTCCCAGGGGTTTTGTGGGCTCCCAGAGTGGGAGAGAAGAAGGGGTCCTGCCTGTCCTTCAGGACTCAGGGACCCTGCTTGGTCCCCAGGATGTACAGAAGGTCCCATAGACAGAAACAGTCTGAGTCCAGCAGAAGTGTTGAGGGGATGGTGGGTGGAGGCAGGGGAACATCAATAATTCATTTCAAGGGCCACATCACAGCTCCCTCTGACCTGCAAGCCCTACATCTACCTTCTAAATTTCTGTCTTACATGACCCATGTCTGAGGGATGATGGATTTGCTCTTCAAGCCTCCTTCACACTGATGGGGTGCAGGGATTCCCCAGCCCAGGGTCTGACAGCACAGCAGGACCTGGCTGCTGGGCTGGAGTGAGCTGAGGCACTGCAGGCAGATCCCTCACCCTGCATCTTGCCCCTGCTAGATCCCAGGACCACCATCCTCCACGACTGCTGGTCACTTGCCAGTGGACACCCCTTTGCAGGCACAGCCACCTCCTCCAGCAGCCTGAGACTCTGCTGCCTCCTCCAACAGCTCACTGAAAGCTGCTTTGAACCCTCTGCCAACACGAAGATTTCATTGATTTATTAATGAAGGGTGTTCAAAAACACATGTTCATGAGCTCTATGAAATAGCCTTTAGCTTCTGCTGATTACTCATGTTTTACATCAGACTGATGTTTTCTAGATGCATTTCAATCAATATAATAGCTTTTTTAGCACACATTACTGCTTGCCTTTGGCTAACCACCCATCACATTTCTTTTCAAGTGCCCATTTGCATCAAACTAACCCCAAAGATGCATCATATCTCCTTTGAGTGTCACCTGAGCTTACACAAACACTCCCATTTAGGTTTCCAAATGCCTTGCACGCTCGAGCTTCATTTCGGAGTGCTTCAGACAAGATGTTGGATGTGTTGTGTCATTCCTGTCAGAGAGTTATTCTCTGCACAACTTCCCTTGCAACTGCAGCATGAATATTCAGGCTTGCTCTTTTCCCCAGACTCAGTGTTTGCCTGCACTACAATTTTGGGGTCAAGGCAGCTGGAAGAGGTAAATACAAGCAGCAAACTGAAAGCAAGGGAAATATTTGGACCGAGCACACGTGGAGTTGTGCCCTGCTGTGGTTCCACTGTCACCATCATGGTTGTTTCCAGGTCAGCTCAAATTTGGCTCCAAGAGGTGCTTTAATCTCCTTCCTTCAGCACAGGCATGATCACCTAGGCCCTTTTAGTGCATCTAAAGTTTTCATTGCAGAGCAACTGTTACAGTGCCTGAATGACCTTTAGAAAAACAGTAGCCAGAGAGAGAGTTTTTTGAGTCAATTCTTGGAGTATCCTCCAGCCCTGAAGATTTGCCATGACAGTAAGATGTGGCAAAAGGCTCCTAAAGCAGCATAATTGTCCTTTTGATCATCATCCTGATGAGTGAAGCCAAACCCAACCCTCCTTGCCACCGACTATGTTTTTAATGCTCCAGCTGCACTTTTATTGTTTAGGTCATGCTGTCCAAACCTGCAGCTCCACTTCTCCCTGGAAGGGCACGCAGAGTTTTGCATGTTTTAAAGGGCTGCTCTTTGTTGGTAGTAAACTGCAGGCTGTTAAATAACACAGCTGTTGTCTTCATTTGTTCAGGAGTGAAATGGAAGCAAAGGAAAGGAGGGGGGAAGGGACCTTCTGCTGACGTTGCTTCCACACACACACACACTCTGAACCAGCTTTCCAAGTCCAGTAGTTCCTTATTTAGACTCTGATTTTGGTGAATTTCTCTGGGCATACCCCAGCCACAGCTTTGGAACCTGCTGGCAGAGATCTAAACGTATCAGCCTGCTACGACAGAGAACCAACTGCCCAGGGACTTGTCCCACAGCCCAGCCAAACCCACACTGATTTCCCCACCAAGCTGCTTTGCTGCAGACCCTGGTCACAGCCAGGTGGGACACAGGGACCCTCCACCTCTGAGCACCTTTGAGCCTTGCTGAGCAAAGCCATAAAATGGCTGGAGATGGGACTGAAGGGTGCTCAGGCATCAGGATCTCTGACAGCTTCAGCCAGATGTGGTGCTTTCGAGCACTAGCTGGGCCACTGGGTCTTAAGAAGAGGAGCAGGTTGGAGAAGTGCAGCCTTCAGCCTGGTGAGACACTCTGCAGTCTCAGGGCTCTCAGCTCAGCGAGTACCTGAGCACATCTGTGAGCTCAGCTGCCACAGGGACCCACAGGCTTTCATCCCTGAGTCGTGGGAAAGCCCAGCCCATGCTGTTGGACAACGGCCATGCAGTCCTCTCCTCCTGCACAATACTCTCCAGGCAAGCAGGTGCTGTGTGAGATGGAGCCACCCCTGTGTGCTGTGTGCTCCAGTGCCATCCTGCTGGGGAGCTGCTCACCAAGAGCTCTGTTTGCATCTTCTCCTGTGGGTCCTTTGTTCTTCCTCGTGTTCTACATTCACTGCAGACTTGAAAACATGTTTCACACCAAGCAGTCCAGAAAACTCCTGCTGCCAACCATCAGCTTTTCCAGATACCTACATTCCCATTGCCTGCATTTTCTGTAAACACTCAGGGCTGCTCCAGCTCTCAGGACTGTACAAACACACAGCACTACAGCTCGTGATGAGTCCTGGGGCTCCAGGAACCTAGAGAGAGACTGGGTGTCTAAACCAGTGTCTCTGTTGCATCACAGAAAGGATAGGGGGTAGCTGAAGCTTCCTCATGGATGACCCACACCCTTCTGGGCATCCTGGGACACAGATATGTGGCTTAAGCTCTTGTCCTGGTTTGGGGTAAAACACCTTCACACCCCTCTGTTTTCCCTTTGGCTTCCAGTGAGAATGTTTTAATCACTGGTACAGGCTCTGCTGCACACCCCTGTCCCATGTGGTGGGGTGTAAGAGGACCACGGGGTGGGAGGGTGGTCAAAAATTGCCCTGAGCTATGAGTGGTTTGAAAGAATATCATAGAAAACCTTGGTAACAGAAATACTCCTGCAAATAACCTGGACTGATAGGATGAGGTGGCAATAGGGGACCACTGGCTGACCCCTCAGGGAGGTTGCTCCTCTCCATGAGCCCAAGGAGGTCTTTCTTTGCAGCGTGGCTGTTCCCAAAGTCCAGCTTAAGAGTGGGCCTCAGAAAACAGAAACTTCACTGCCTCATAGACTGCAAAAGACAGAGAACTGTAAGGAGAAAGAGAGAGGGGAAGGTGGTGGGGAAAAAAGCCACCGTGGGTGTCAGAGTGTGGGACTGGGCAGGGGACTGGACTGCTGCACATACAGGGAGTGAGCAGATCACTGAGTGTTTCTCAGCTGAAAATAACTTCCTGGAGAAGGCAGCCAAAGGTGGATTCAGTTCATCACCTTGTCTCCAGGCTGCTGCTCTTCCTTAAGGAGATGTAGAGGGAGGAGAGCTTCACCTTTGTGTGGCACTGGAACAACACTGAGTACAAGTTAATTATCTCTTTAGTCCCTGAAAAGAAAATCCATCTCTATCACTGAAAGGTGGCCTCAGCTTGGGGAAAACTCCCCCACCCTGCTGCCCCAGATGTGCTGCCCCAGATGTGCTGGCTGGTGCACTCCCTGCCTTCCCCACTGCCCCAGCGAGCTGCTGCCTCTGGGTTCTGCAGCAGAGGAGCTGGGCCCTGCTGGGTTTGCTCTGGTGTCCACACAGGCTCTGGTTTCACTGCCTCAGCTGGTGCTGTGCAATGCTCCTTGCTGTGAGAGATATAACTGTGCCTTAGCTCCTTCCTGCTGGCCAGGTCTGCCTGCTGCCATCCCTCTGCTGTCCTCTGGGAGAGGGCTTGAGGGGGCTGCAAGAGGAGAGAGGAGAGGGTCAGAGGTACTGCCTGTGCTGCAGAGCCCTTAACACAAGACATCTCTTCTTTCTAGGAGCAACACGTCAAGTTAAATTGGAGATACCAACTGTAATTGCAGTTTGCTTTAGCAAAACACACTCTCAGCCATCTGTGGGAGACTTTTCAGCACCGAGGGCTCCTGATCCAAAGCTGAGCACATTTGTGGGATGACAGCTTCCCCCACCCCTGATGTGAGCTTTCCACTGGCTTCAATGGGCACCCCAGGGCTGGGAACCAGAGAAGTAACCTGGAGTCCCCAGGCTGGGGGTAACCCATTTCTGCAGACACCAGGTGATCAGGAGGGCAGCAGAGTCCTTTCCAAGGGGAACAGGATCAACAAGAATGTTTCTTGAGCCATTAGCCTGTGCCCCACAGAAACCATTGGCTTTGGTGGGAATGACCTGGGCAGTGAATGCCAAGAGCTCCTGCAAATCCAGGCAGAAGCTCTGTCAGCAGGCAGGACAGGGATGGCCACCAGCCAAGGGGCTCGAGCTGAGAGTAATGAGATGAAATTAAGAATTAAGAATTAACCAGGAAGCATTTCCCAGAGTGAGACCTATCAGATGCAGGAAGAATAATCCCTGCAGGGAAATGGTGACAGGTCCAACCCTTTAGATATTCAAATTAAATACAGCACAAGGCAATGTAGGGGGATAAATTTGCAGTGTCTTTTCCAGCGTGATGGAGAGAAGGAGTCTGGAGGAGGACTTTCCTCCTCTGACACCTTCTGCAGCAGTGAAGGAAACCTGTGGTTCAGATTTGCACTAGGCTGCCAGAAGTCGGTAGGGAAGAGGAGCTGGAGAGCTGAGGGCAGTGCTGGGCTGGAGCTCTGTCTCCAGAGGGCAAGGAGAGCCCTGCAGGACACAGCAGCTGGGGATGTGAGGTGCCCCATCCCTGCAGTGCCCGGGGCTCACACGTGCCATCAGCACAGCCTGGGCTTGGCCTCTTTCTTCACCACAGCCCCAGAGGTGTGGGATGCTCTCCCCCCCCCTGTGAGGAGCCAGGCAGCAGGTACCAAACCCTGCAGGAACCTCGTGCTGCAGGAGTAGCAAGGGGCCAAAGGGCCACCAAGACTGCTGGACTGCTGATCTGGAGGAGATGGGCCCAGCAGGGAGGATAACAAAGGGACACTGGGAAACTAATAGACACAAGAGAGATCCAGACTGGCACGATGGCACAAAATGTGATGGGGAGGGAGAAAGCAAAGGCCAGCAGGTCAAGGGAGGTGATTCTCCTCCTCCAGTCCACTCGTGAGAACCCCCTGCAGTGCTGCGACAGGACAAGGGGGGATGGATCAAACTAAAAGAGGGAGATTTAGGCTACATAAAAGGAAGAAATCTTCTACCCTGAGGGTGGTGAGCCCCTGGCCCAGGTTGCCCAGAGAGGTGGTCGCTGCCCCATCCCTGGCACCATCCCAGGGGAGGTTGGATGGAGCTCTGAGCACCCTGCTCTAGCTGGGGATGTCCCTGCTCCCTGCAGGGGGGTTGGACTGGGTGACTTTTAAAGGTCCCTTCCCACCCAAACTGCCCTATGATTATGCTTCTAAAATCTTAACAGAGATGAGTGAGGTGCTGAGCAAGGCGAGGAGACAGTGGCATGAGCAGGATCAGGACCACAAGCAAACCTCAGGGGTGGTGATCTACAGGCTGGTAGTGCAGGCACCAGGCATGGCCCCAAAGCAGCAGGGAACTGCCCAGACTCTGCCCAGAGCTGCTGTCCTGGGCAAAGAGGGGCTCCAGGCATGACATCCTTTGTTTCAGCATCCAGTCAGCCCCTCTCCTTGCCCTGGTCTGGGGCTCTGTGCCTGGGAGTGGCAGAGCTGAGGCACCAGCCCTGGCTGGCACTGCTTCTCCATGCTTTCCACTCCTCTGCTAGTTCTTCTTGAGGATGGAGAGTGAAAAGCCATCAAGATGAGCATTGCTGAACTTCCAAACTCTTCGGGGGCTCAACGCAAGCTGTTTCACCTGCCAGACATGGAGCCTAAATCTATGTTTCCAACTAGGGTGAAGAATTTACTTTGGCATTGGCTTTTTGTTGAAAATAAAACTGAACCGAGGGCAGGATGTTGTCTTTAACTAGTCTGAGATGACTAATTATTAAACTCATTTTCTAAAGGTTACCGTATACAGAAAAGCAATTATACAGAGATTAAAACAAGTTCAGAAACCTGATTCATTCTGAAACTATGGTAAACCCAAATCTTGTACTATTTTCTGATTTTTAATGACCTCAGGAGCATTTTAGTTAACTTAGATGTCAAATGCAATTCTGAAATGAGAGATTAAATATATTTCATGCTGCCTTTTTTTTATTTTTTTTCCTTTTTACATAGTGCAGTGCACAAATTTCCAGTGCTAATTCTGTTAGTGGATTCAGCAGACTGGCAGCAGAGAGGATCCCAGTTAACCCCTGTGTGGCTGCACTCCTTTGAGAGCTCCTGCCTGCAGCTCTGGCCGTGGGCAGGCTGCCCATAGTATCAGAGAATCATAGAATCCTTTAGGTTGGAAGGGACCTTCAAGATCATCAGGTCCAACCATTGAGCCATTAGGGCTCTAAAGTGAAACACTGTTGGGTGGCACGTGCCTCCAGGACCCAGCCCCCTCCAGCAGCTCATCCTCAGCACCAAGCTGTGCTTTGAGATTCAGGGGGAAAGTGAGGTGGGTCTAATGCTGTTGTTTCTTCTCAGGGGTGCTCCCTGCTTGTTTTGGCCCCTAGTCCTCCTCTGGGGGGGTTTTCCTCACGCGGGTTTTCTGTAAAAAGCAACATGGGCTCACAGCTCCATTTGGTTCCTGTGCTGGCTCCAGGGTAGAAGAACCACCAGGATTCTCCTGCTCCCCAAATCCCACATGGTGCCACGATGCCAAGGTGCCCAAGCTGCACACAGCATCGTTCCCTGGCAGGTCTCTGGCAGGAGGAGGAAGAGGCCAAGCTGGTTCTCCTGTGATGATGTAGCTCCATCCACCCCTCGTGTCACACAGGGATGATGAAGAGTTCTTGGCTCACAGCAGCACCACCGTGGCATGTCCTGCAAGGGGATGGACATTGAGTAAGGTGGGACAAGCATCCTCCACACACCCCATGGCTCCCAGCCTGCTGCCAGGCACAAAGGACACCTCCTGACCGAGGTCTGCTGGCACTGGGCTGGGTCAGATCCCTGGTGTTCTCTGCCAGCAGCTGCTCTGGAGCATGGGGCAAGTGTTGCTGTCAAAGTGTTGCTCATTTTTACACGAGCAGAAGAATCCCCTGATCTGAAAGCAGATGGAAGGTTGATCTGGGATATCATGGACCCTTGCCCTCTTGTTGCTTTTTTTGGTGCCTGCCTGTGATCACTGGGATGGACCCTCAGTCCCAAGCTGAGAAGTCATTT
Source organism: Merops nubicus (assembly GCF_000691845.1). Classification (NCBI taxonomy): domain Eukaryota; kingdom Metazoa; phylum Chordata; class Aves; order Coraciiformes; family Meropidae; genus Merops; species Merops nubicus. The sequence continues at coordinate 16,073 of NW_008623613.1, read as the reverse complement.
CTGGGACCTGAACCAGGATCTTTCAGGTCATGCTGAGGTAAATCTCAGCTCTTCCAAGTTGTGAACAGGAGTGCAAGGACACACCTCAGAGGCAGAAAGAAAAAAAATGTGGAAGATTCTGAGAAAAATATCACTTGGTTTTGTTCCTTGGCTTTATTTCTAAAAAAGGATTTAGGACTGAGTATTTGGGTTTGAAGTTTTGATTGTAATCCTGAAGCCCATTGTTTCTCCCAGACTGGCCAAAGGAGAGAAGCTGTTACACACAAGAGCAACACTCTGGCCTTATCCTCCATCTCCCAGAGATAAAAGCAGCCAAGCAACAAACAAGGTTTTAAAAACTATCAACTGGAAATGAAGAGTTCCCAAAACACAGCTGCATTATCCAGAAGCTCAGCCAGCAAAGCACTCCCTCCCCCCTGCCCTTCCAGCCCCACTGCCAGCCCAGTGCCACCCTCCTGCCTCAACCCCCATCCCTCCCCTCGTGTCCTCACTGCTAGAGAGATCCCTGCTGGAGCTGGGGCTGGCAAATCACTGGAGCTCAGACGTGCCCATTTCAGAGCAGATTTTAAGAGGCTGCACGTTTCCTTTTGACACTCACTAAGAAAGGTGCTGCTGGTATCATGTCACAGGGATCTTCTCTGGGGAAAGATGGCTCAAGCTGCTGCTGCCACCACTGACCTCAGGGTGAAAACTTTGGCAACACAACACAAAACTCTCTGTCTTTAGCTACATGAGGCATTGCAGTGGTCTGGTTTTTACCTCAGAAACTGACTTTATCAAGCTGCTGCTGCCACCACTGACCTCGAGGTGAAAACTTTGGCAACACAACACGAAACTCTCTGTCTTTAGCTCCATGAAGCATTGCAGTGGTCTGGTTTTTTACCTCAGAAACTGATTTTCTTTTCCAGGGCCATGCCAAACCCACCCTTTGCAGCTCAGCCAGGGAACAGGCAGGTGGTTGCTCACCCATCTCCAAGGTGAAGCTCTGCTGCTGCCTGGCACCTGGGTGGCACTGGCACGGGGACAGCTCTGCCACCACGGTGTCCCAGCTGTCCTGGTGGAGGGTGGGGCTGGCTCCTGGTGGGTGTGCCTGCTTGGCTGCCCAGGGCTGAGGAGGTGCCAGGGGGGCTGTGTTGCAGCAGCAGGTCCCATGCAGGACCACGCTCAGGCCACCACAGGTTGGGAGGAGTTTGCAAGGAGCTGGCAGGATGACTCAGGGCCCGTGGTTGGAAGGGTTTCCCCCTCTCAGCGGGCTGCCAGAGGTGGGAAGACACCTTCCCTGGCCCGGGCAGCATCCCTTGGGCCACAGGAGCTCGTCCTGCAAGGAAGGTTGTCCTCCCAACAGGTTATCCTTAGTGCATGGGCCTCTTTCCTCAAGGCACACACTGGCCTCTAGTGGTGCACAGACAGATCCTCTGCGATGCCAACTGCAGCTTTCACAGCCCTGGTGACAGCACAGATGACATGAGTCAGGTCCCTGGACACACACCCACGGGTCTGTTCATGCACTGATATATTCACAGCTATAAGGTGGGGACAATCTTTTTAGCAGAGCCTGTTGTGACAGCACAAGGGGGGTGGTTTAAAACTAAAAGGAGAGTCAGACTGGAGAGAAGGAAGAAATTTTTGATACTGAGGGTGCTGAGCCCCTGGCCCAGGCTGCCCAGAGAGGTGGTCGCTGCCCCATCCCTGGAACCATCCCAGGGGAGGTTGGATGGAGCTCTGAGCACCCTGCTCTAGCTGGGGCTGTCCCTGCTCCCTGCAGGGGGTTGGATTAGTGACCCTTCCAACTCAAACCATTCTATGATTCTATAATTCCATGATATATATGATTGGGTGTCCTGTGTATGTCACACCTAACCCCAGTGCACCCTCGTTTGTGATTTCTCTCTCACCATTTGTACTGCAAGAGTTTTCTTGCTGCTCCTTTCTGGCAGAGGCAAAACAGTTCTCTATGAATTTCCAAGTGTAATTAAAAACTGTGAAGTTCCCAGTGTAATTAAAAACCAGATGAGCTCTGGGGCCTGGCAATGCCTTGGGGAAGCCCCTACATGTTGACTGCCTGCACCTACTGGGTACAAATGGGCCAACTTCTGGCTGAGATCTGGAAAGAAGACTGTCAAAATCATCAGCAATCTTGGCTTGAGATCTCAAGCTGAAAAAAAACCCCAGTTTTTCTCTGAAAATGCAGGAAGAGGAAAGTTACATTTGGCATAGATGACAGCTGGGAACATTTGCTCCATCAGAAGCATCTAACCCTGATGGGTGCAGTGCTACGACCTGGCAGATCCCAAGAGGGAGAGCTCTGCTGATCCTGAGGAGCAAATGAGCTGGAGCTTCAAGGGCAAATCAAAGGCTTGGGCTTATTTCTCCTGAAATAAGGAGACTTTCCAGCAGTTTTGCTGGGTTCCCTGGCACACAGGGAAGCACAGCCCCAGCCGTGGCTGCCAGCACTGCCCCTGGCTGTGCCCTGGCAGCAGGGGGAGAGGGGAGAGCTGCCAGCAATGCTCACAGGAGGAAGCTCTTGAGATCCAGTCCTGGGGAGCCTGAGTGCCCAGGAGCTGACTGAGCCCCACCTCACAGGCTGAGGGCAGAATTTGGGTTGGAAGAGGTGGCTGAAGCTCTTCTAGTCCAGCCTCCAAGGGCCTCTCTCTGCCCATCCAGCACTGATGGTAGCTGTGTTTGTTAATGCAGGTATCTTTTAGGGCCAGGAGTCCCCAGAGAGCCAGGCCAAGGGCAGAGCCCCCCAGTGCTGCTCTCTGCCCTGTGCTGGGGCAGACCATGAGTCCTGCTGTGCTCCATCAGCTCCTTCCCTCCTGCTCAGGCCCCAGAGAGTCACCTCCCTTCCAAGTGGATCAGGTCCTGTACTCTTCTCCCTTTCCTAGTGCCAAGTCCTGGTGCACAATAAATGTGCCACGTTTGTAAATATGATTTTTGGCACCCCTGACTTCTCACAAGGCAGCTGCCAGCTTCAGCACCCTCCTGAGCAGCCCCAGCTGACTCTGCCCTGGAAGTCTCCAGCGAGGAGAGGTCTCCTGGCAGGGCCCAGGTGGAGCTGCCAGGGCTGCAGGATGGAGGGGGCAGCTCTGCAGGGCAACAGGGCAGAAACATCAGCCCCAGCATCTCTGGAGAGGGCGTGGAGATGGCCCCAGGCAGCCCCGAAGGGAAGGGAAGGGAAGGGAAGGGAAGGGAAGGGAAGGTGGACTACAAAGCTGGGAGAGAAAAAGAGAGGAGAGGAAGGGAAGGGAAGGGTAGGGAAGGGAAGGGAAGTAGCAGCAGCTTCCCTAGAGGCTGCAGGGTGGGGGCTGCCAGAGCTCTGCTGTTGCTGGGAGCTCCAGGGAGCCCCAGGACTGTGGGGAAGCTGGTGACCACAGTGGTGGCAAGCAGCAGATGCTGGTGAAAGAAGCTGTAAAAGAAAGTAGAAAGATGAACCCAAGCAAGAAGTGTTCCTGGTGTGGCCCAAGCACCAAAGCTGGGCCATGTCTGGGCAGCAGGAGGTAAGGTGGCAGTCACTGGCTGGGAACTGCTCGTCCCCATCACCCCTTGCCTCTCACCACTGTTGAAGGAGCATGTCGAGAGCCAAACATGGGCAACTGGCCACCAGGATTCCCCAGAGAGAAAGATCCAGGGGCTCCTGGCTTGCTTTGGGGATGGCATTCTCCTGCTGCCAAGCAATAGGTGCCCTGGCAGGAGGAGTAGCTGTCTGGCATCCTGGAGCAGAAGCTGGCAATTTCCCATCTTCCATCCCCACTATATTCCCTGTTTTTTTTCCAAAAGCAGCCCCTGCCCATGCTGGATGCCCAGCAGAGCTGCTTCTATTCAGAGAAGAAATGCCCAGTCCTGGCAGGGGGAATGTTCAGCCCACTTCCATCACAGAAATTTGAGGATATCCTGGTTAGATCTGTCAAATTTTGCTTTCCAAAGAGTTGGGTTCACTCCTTTCTTTTCTCCTGCTATTAAATGTCTCCAGACATTGGCATGAATCTCAAAATATTTTTGCCATGGCACTAAACTGGCAAAGACCTTTGAACTCTCATTGCTGAGCTGTATTTTACTGATGGAAAGCACAGAGAGCCAGGGCCATGCTAAGACCTCTGAGCCCATCTGCCTTGGTCTGATGAGTACCAAATTCCTGCTCAGACCCCTCAGCCCCTCTCCCAGTTGGCACTGTGCTCCTACTAACTTCCACCCCCAAATCTCCTGGCAGGTTTACTTGAAATTAGTCATTGCCTTTAAAAGCTCCGTGGGGGACTGACAGACAGATGGTGGAAAAGACAAACAGGCAGCTGGCAGGACTGCAGCACATCCTTGTCTTGGAAAAGCAGGCAAGAAATGGGATGTGTGTCATCTGAAGGCTTTTCAGAAGGGGTTTGAAGCAGCCAGCACGGGGTGGGGGGAGATGGACCATGGCCCCAGCCTCCTCTCTCCATGGTGGTGTTCAAGGAGAGCCAGAGGAGATGAGAGGACAGGAGGACAAGGGCCATAGAGCCAGATACAGGAGGAAATAAGAAAGGCTCTGAAAAACAGAAAGAAATTTCAGCCTCGCTTGAGAAGAAGCTTCAGGAGCTCCAGGGTGAGCATGGGCTGGAGAAAACTTCCACATGGGAAGGGATTTTCTGTGGCCCCTTTGTCCTGGGGGCTGAGAAGCCAGAGTGGAGCAGCACAGAGAGAGAAGGTCACTGCAGGGGACCTGACCCAGCAGCAATCCCCTCCCTAACCCAAGCAGCACTCTGGAGCATCCCAGCAAGTCCCCTGTGTGCTCATGAACATTTCTGCTTAGCAGCCTAAATAAAAGTGAACAGGAGCCCTTGACCCAGCAAGGACAGAACTTGGTTCTCCCCTCAGGTGAAACAGGACAAAATATAAAAATCAGAAAATGTTTTGACTCCCTTTGAAACATTTTGACTGTCCCTGAAGAAACTCCCAGGGGTGCCTGGACATTATTTACTATTGTAAACAGCTTTTGTGCCTTTATAGTCTGAGTTCTCACAGGCAGGTGCTATCTCAGAACAAAAGTGTTAGGGTTTTGTTTTGGAGATTTTTTTTTGAACTGATTTTTTTTATCTTTTATCTTTTATCTTTTTTTTTTTTTTTTGTCAACTACCGAGTGAAACATTTTGTTCAAAAAATGCCTAAACAAAATATTTTGACATTGTCAAAATGTTCTCCTGTTCCCTTTAGCCAAAACATGTTGCTATATTCAAATGAAACTCACAGATCCCTTCAGCCCTTCCAAAACACCCTGTGCTTGCTGAATCTCATGCTAACAGAGAGATGCTTCTGCAGCCACTTAGGTGGAGCGAGGGGCAGGGAGGATGGAGGGAATCGAGATGGGGCTTGAGGATTCAGAGAGGGGGGAAAATAAGGGGGGGGGAAGCAGTTTCTAAGGTGCCAAAATGGTGAGGAGGAGGTGGGAAGAAGCTGGGATGGAGCTCAGACTCCTGGCAGGGATGGAGAGGAGCCAGGGAGCAGCTTCACGGACCTGGGTGATGGGGCTCACGAGGTAGCACAGAGGCATTATCAGGGATGATGATGGGCAGAACCCTGCCCAAAATGGGGCCAGGCACAGCTTTTGTGCCCACCACCTGCAGGATGGCTGGAGGGTGGGAGAGAAAGCCCCATCCCTGCTGCCACCCATGCCAAGCAGACACCTGGATGTGCACCCTGGGCTGCAAGCCCCTTCCTCCTGACACATCAAACTATTGGTGGTGAGCTCTGCTCACAGCTTTCCCCTGGGGAGAAATCGGGAGAGAAGTCATAGAATCATAGAGTCCTTTAGGTTGGAAGAGACCTTTAAGATCATCAAGTCCAACCATTAAGCCAAATAGTCCAATAATCACATCTGAGAGCCACGCTGCTGCTGGGCAGCCGTGCCCTGCTGCTGCAGGCTGTGCTGGCACAGAAACTGGCAGCACCAGTGAGCTGCTGGGATGGGGACCTGGCCACCAGCACTGCAGGAAGCTGCTCCCCACCTCTCCAGCCCAGAGCTTGTCCAGGGTGGATGCTCCTTGCCCCCTGGCAGGGGCTGGGGCTCCGTGTGCCCACCCCGAGCCACGCCGCACGTCACCACCCCTCTGGCTGCCCGTGGCTCTGGCTGCTGGGATGGGCTGGAGGGAGCTTTCTGCTGATGGCCTGGCTGTCACTCAGGTTTTGAGGAGGTCCAGCAGGCTCTGAGCTGTGGGGTTGCTGGTGTGAAGCTCTGGCTAACCCCAGGAGCCAGGCGAGGAGGCAAACAGGAGCCTGAATTCAAGAGAGAGGCACCCACAGGGCATTTACCCTTTTGGGTCCCATCCAAAGCTGTTTCCATGGCAAGGAACATGCCTGGTACACACTATCAGCACCATCAGCCAGGGGCTGACGTCTCCTTTTGCCTGTATTTCCTGTTATTTGTGACAAGTGAATTCATGGGTGATTCACAGGGTTCATGACCTTCTCAGGTACTCCATTATTTGGGACGCTGTGGGTGGCTGCTATAATTAGTGACTCATTTCTTGAATTCAGTAGCACCAGCCCCACACCACCCAGGTGCCAGTTGGCCACCTGCAGTTGGCCACAGTGGCAGGTTGGCTGTAGGAAATGTTCCCTCTTTACCACCCCCCCATGAGCATCTCTGGTTTGCAGCAGGGCTGTAAAGACACACGATGGGAAGGTGCTGTGGGGCTGTGGGTTGCCTGAAGATCCCACATCCCACCTCATGACAGACTTTCTAAGCTTCCCCATCATTGGTGGAGCTGTCCTGCCCTAACACAGCATGCAATAATGATGACCTACACACTAGCAGCATCCTCCACAAAAAAAAAAGCCCCTGGAGCCTGGAACTTGCAACAGTAGAGAAGAAAATGATGAGAGGAAGGTAAAAAGGGGTTTGGGGGAGACTACTGAGGGCTGGGGTTTATCTGATGTTTTCAGCATCACCAGTGGAAGATGATTTGGAAGGGAAGAATATGGGCCTGACATCATTCCAGGATGGCTAAAGATGACCCAGACTGACAGTAGCAAAGAAAAGGAGAAAGATATCTGGTGAAATGTCTCACGATGAAGACAATTACTCTGCCTCCAAGTGTGAAGAAAGATCCCTGTTGGCCAAGCTAGACAAAGGTTCTGCATTAAGCTCTTAGCCTTCCTCTGGTACTGCTCATGAGCCAGGAGATGACCAGATGGATCATCTCCAGAAGCTTTCAAGGGACCCAGATTTCCAAAAAATGCAGAGCAGACCTCTACCCTTACCCTCCATCATCTCCCTGGGATTTTTGGCACTATTGGTGCCTCCCATGTAATCTAAGATGGTGTGGGGTCTTCTGGGGAGGACTCAGCAGCTCTCCACCTTGACCATGCCATTTCAAGACCAGTTTCCCCAGCAGGAGTTCTGGCCCAGCAGTTTATCCTCACATCAACAGCACAAAGCTGCACAGATGGAGGATTTCAAGGGGAAATTATTTAGATAAGAGATTATCAGGTAGACTTCGATGTCAGCTTATGGGCTTAATGCAGAATGATGAATCACCCATCCAAATATGTATTATTTTCCCTGGAGGCACTGTCCTGTGAAATTTATTTCCCTCTGAAGGGCCTTGTAAATCATTTGTAACAAATAATCCACAGAACTGCCAGCCCCACATGTTCAGAAACCTGGAGTCGTGTGCCAGGAGACTGGCCTAAAATCACGAGGTCTTTCCTTTCCAGCAGTTTTAGGGGGTGACCTTTGCTCTGCTCTCTGCCCCTTTCTTGTTCCTTTGCCTGTTTTTCAAACTTCCCTCTCCACTCCCCAGTCCTGGCTGTGTTTTATATATGTGTTTTAAAAGGAAGCTGGTGTTCCCCTGAGCTGTCTCAGCTCCTGTACCTGGACCTTACAGACATGAGCAGTGTGGTGCTTATTCTCTTCTCCCTTTCTCATAGTGCTGGAGAACACAATTTGCCCAAAATCATTTGCCCTCCAAAGGCAGGCACCAGATCACCCCAGCCACCAGTGCCCAGCGTGGAGCTGCTGGTTGGATTTGACCTTCCCTGAGAGCAGATGCCCACGCTCTCTGGCATCTCTCTGTCACTGGCTTTCTCCAATCAGCTGTGGATTTTGGGGGGTTTATTCAGGACAGCATGTGCTGCCTCTTGGGCTTATGTCACCTTTTGAGGGTCCATGGGATGGTTTTGATGATGAACTCGTTCTCCACTCCAAGGAATAGATGCAGAGAGACTCACATCCAAGTGTGGCTGAAGCCAGTGCAGCAGATCCTGTGGCCAGCTCATGTTTTTGGACCATCCAGGTCCATCTCTCCTGGACACAAAACTGGTGGAGACCTTCCTCAGCAACTCTCTCTAGAGCAGGACGAGCTGCAGCACTGGTTGTGACAAGAGGTGTCACAGGATGTTGCTCAGAGTAGAATCAGGGCTCCTTGTGATCAATCTCAGGGCTGAAGGGCTCAGGAGCTCTCTGAAACACGGGGTGCTCTGGTGGCAAACTTCCCCCTTTCAGTGGACATCACTGGGGAATAATCTGTGCTGAGCAAAGCTTGCTGCCCCTATCTGATCATCTCCTGCCATGGGTGCTCAGCTCTATCTGATCCAGCAGTTATTGAAAACTCAGCTGGGTGTGACTGGGACCATTTGTCAGGGTTTTCATGCTGCTCTTTAACCCTGGTGAAAATTAAAGAGCCCACTGTGGAACAGGAGAAAGCTCTGTACTTTCACTATGACACTTTCTGGTAATGAGGCATTTATTAATGTTCATTTCTTCTTAAAGGAAACAAACCAAACCCCATCCCTTATCTCTCTCTGAGAGTTTGAGTAACACAGGAAGCTATTGGGCCATGAGACAGCAAATACACCCTGCCTGGGAGCCTGTGGGTGTAGGAGATACAGCGATAAAACCAAGAGAGATCAAATCACTCCCATCTACCTAGAGCTTTCCGCAGCTCTTGAAATGAGGCAGGGATCTAAAGATGCTTTGTCTTTTTTTTTTTTTTTTATGAGAAAAGCAGCTGTGATTTAGCAGTTTAATCACTTCTGTCACAAAGAAATGCAAAACAAAGCCCATCAGCAGGATGCGTTTTTTCAAAGCTGTTTGTTTCCCATCAGGAGGGAGTGATTTCAGCTTCTAACAGGGAGCTGAGACAGACAGGCACTAAACCAAGCCCTAGCTTCTGCAGTGGGCAGGCTTCCACCATGGCCTAAACCTCCTGACTCGGGGTTCAGCAGGCAGCTGCCTGACCTGAGGGTGATTTGGGATCAGCCACACACCGAAGAGCTGCCTTAGCAGCAGGCAGAGGTTCCCTTCAAGGTTTTTGCCCCAGGGTGACTTCTGCATGACCTTGCTCTACCCAAGCCCCAGCTGCTGTGGCTCTGTAGCTCTCTTGCACTCCCAGCCAGCCCAGACGACCCATGAGTCTGAACTCACTCCCACGCCCCTGACAGCTCCTCTCTGCTCTGCTCCCAGGCCCTGGGGTGTGAGGAGTTTCTTAAGAAGAAAATGCAACGAAGTAATTATTTCCTTTGTCATTATAATCACACCCGTGTGGTCTAGTAGCAGGGCTGGAAACTTCACAGACCTCTGCCAAGGATGCTGTGGGTCTCACCAAGCCACGTTGGCACTGCTCCCACCCCAACCACATCTCCTTTAGCCAGGCAGTTTCCTGCTTGCTCAGCTCCAGTTCCTCATAGGCTTGGGGATTGTGGTCCTAGATCCCTTCCCAAGTCATCCTCCTTGCTGCAGCTCAGCTCTTCAGCTCAGTACTCAGGAAAGGGCCATGGAGCACCCAGAGGCACCCACCTCCCAGCCTTGGCCAGTGTAGATGGGAGGTTACTGACCCCCCCACCCAGCCCATGCTACAGATTTCTCCAAAGGCTTGTGACACAGAAAAACTGGAGCACATATGCACAGGAAAGGCAAAAACATGCCCAGAGCAAAATGGCCATTGCTTCCCAGGCTCCAAAGCCTTGCCAAGCCTTCCCAAAGAAAGGGCCACTAGTTCATTCTGATTTTGGAACACATCTCTTTCTTCTATGCCTTAAAAATGGCAGATAGAGGATCCAAACCTTGCTTGCTGCTGCCAGCCCAGACAAAAGGTGTCATGCAGGGTCTGGAAGCTTTCTATCCTCAGGAATCTTTTTTAAAACCCTTTTTTTTTCAATTTCATATTTGCTGGGTTTGATGTGTGACTGCATTTGCATTTTATTGGCAGCACAATAAAAGGTCTTGCTGAGCTGGTTGCTGGACAGGTGTCCAGCAAGACTTGAGATAAAGACTGGAAGGGAAAAGGTCTTCATGGGATTTTGAGACAAAGTCACCCTCTGCCACTGCTCCTTGGTGAGCAATGAGGATCTCCTACCAGGGCACTGCTCATGTTGGTCAGTGATCCCCAAATCACTTAAGCAGAGGCACTGCATGGTCCTTCTGATGGAAAAAGGCACTTCCCACATGATCTGCACCAGCATCCTAGCCAGCCTTGGACAGAAGACATGCAGGTCCAGAGTCCCCACCTCCTACATTGTCTGTGCATCTCTCCCTGAGGCTGGGAAGGAGAGGCTGCTAAAAACCACAGACAGCTGCCAGGGAGCTCCCCCTGGCATCACAAGGCAGAGGAAAGTGCTCCAAAGCCTTTGTTCTACATACCCAACACATCTCTCAGTGACAGCAGAGTGACCTGCTTGTGCTTACCAGTGGCAACCACAGAAACCCAAGGGAAAACCCACCTTTGGTACCCACGTGGTGGGATGAGCACTCTGCCCCTCAGGAGCCAGGCTTTGTTCATGGGCTGGCAGTGTCCATGGCCAAGGGAACCCCTGTCCTGCCCTCTGCTTACCCCAGGCCACAGCCCCTGTGTCTGCACAGGACCAGGCCAAGGCAGATGCTTGGGCATGGCCAACCAACCCAACTAGCCTTTTGCTCATGAAAACAGCCAGGGGTTGTTGCTGGCCCTTCCAGGTGCACCTCCAGGTGCTACAGGGGTCAATGGTCCCAAAACACCTCTGTCCTTGCAGGGGCAGAGCTCTTATGGGTCACAGCAAGGCTTGGGGATGAGCAGGAAGGGCAGGTCTCTGCAGCTTTGGAGAGCTTGTGGACTCTTTTCAGCTCAAATCCACATGAAGGTAGAGATGCTTCATTGCTCACAAACCATCCCTTTATTCTTCCCTCACTCCTTCACTCATCTTTTAATAGAAAAGTCTTGTGGCACCTCCATCAACTGGATGTACCTCACTAGCTAATTCCACCTCTTCATAAGTCCTGTTTAGGCAGGAAAACAAGAGTGTTTGACTGCAAGGTTAAAATCAGAGCTCAGATCTGCAGCAGCTCCCAGACCATCCCCCAGAGCAGGCTGGTGCCAGGGCAGCACGCTGGTGTTGGAGGAGCCTGACAGCAGCCACGCTGGGGGAAACATGCAAAAGCATTACTTTCTGTTTTAGTAAGACCAGTCCAAGTGGAGCCAAATGAGAATTTCCTAATTACTCTACTTTGGAGCATCTGGCAACATCACTCTGCTTGGGCAAGGGTGAGTTTGTCAGAAGGGGAATTTTTCCTTGCAGTGTGCGAGGTTTTCTGAAATTTGGGTTGAAAAAGCTCTAGGAACAACAGCTGGGTAAAACCAGGGGTGAAACAACATCACCAGTGCTTAGGGGCTCTCAGGGAGGAGGCTGATGACCAAGGGGGAGCTGGCTGCTCCAGGAAAGGAGCATTTACCCTCTCTGATTGTCCCGGGGTGCGTGCAGCCCCAGCACTCTGATCTCTATCACTGCCCTGCTCCACGCCCCGGTGCCACTTCTGAGATGAGCTGAGCCAGGGCCCTGCTGTGGCACGGCTGCAGAGCCACGGGGTGCTCCTGGGGGGAGCTGGGAGGTTGGGGTGACACTGGCAGGCTCCCCAAACGGCATGACTCCAGCCCCAGTGAGACCCTGTCCTCAGGGATGCACTGTGCCCTGGTGCTCCCTGCCTGCCATGCTGCTCCACATCTGCTCCACATCTGCCCCACTGAGCCTGCAGGGAAGCTGGGGAGGGACTTTTTAGGTAGTGACAGGACATGGGGGAATGGGGCAAAGCTGGAAGTGGGCAGATTCAGGCTGGATGTGAGGAAGAAGTTCTTCCCCAGGAGAGTGGGGAGCCCCTGGCATGGGTTGCCCAGGGAGGGGGTTGAGGCCTCATCCCTGGGGGTCTTTAAGGCCAGGCTGGAGGAGGCTCTGGGCAGCCTGATCTAGTGGGAGGTGTCCCTGCTCATGGCAGAGGGGTGTGAACTGGGGGGTCCTTGTGCTCCCTTCCAACCCTGACAGATTCTGATCTGTTTTAGCAGAGGACTTGGTAGTGCTGGCTTGATGGTTGGACTTGATGATCTCAGAGATCTCTTCCAACCTAAAGGGTTCTATGATTTAATGCAGGCAGTGCAGGCAGCAGAGGTGCTCACACCAGGGACACTTGGGTGCTGGCCAGACCACAGCCAAACTCACCCAAACTCTTGAGAAGAGCCAAGTGCTGCACATGGCACTGCCTGGAGCAGGATCAGGTCCTGGGGGGTGATGTACCCCAAATTTCCACTGCTTTGACAAAGCACCGGTGGCCCCCAAGGAGATTTGCTTTGTTTCCTAAAACCTCAGCCTGAAGCTGTGTGGTTCAGTTAAAAATCTCAGCTCTTAGGAAGAAAGATGTTATGTTTCTAACACCAGAGCAAGAGGAAGTTTGAAAAGGTCTTTGACCCTTTAAGGCTCTGAAACAAGGAGGCAAACAGGAGGAGCTGGAAAGTTTTAAAACCTGACAAATTTGCAGCCCACCTCCCAACTGCAGAGTCCTGCTGAGTCCTCAGGAATCGTTTATCATCATACAGGGGTCATTTATCATCTCCTGTATGGACTGTTGAGGCCTCTTGCAGAACACAGTTTGAGCTTCTCTTGACTGTAGGCTCAAAGATCACTCTCTAATCTGCAAAAGAAATGGCACAGAGTGTTTTTAATTGGATTTTTTATTTCTATTTTCGGAGAGCAGGGGGAAGTTTCAGAATTTCAGAAAGGTCATATTTTCCCCTTCCCCCTATGAAAACAGCTCTTTCACCTGTATACATGTATACAAATTCAGAAAGTAAGTGTTGGTATAAGGCATTGCCCACAAAGACTCATTAGATTCAAATCTAGATAGGTTTAGTCATCTGAATTTTAGCTACATTTTACTTGATTCACTACAATTTCTGAGTGAATGCTATAAGATGTTCTCCAAAATGCTTTTGGAACACCCGTGCACAGTTCAGTACACTCCTACCCCGTGCCTGTTGTTAGGTTTCTGCCTCTCTCCCTTTTTTGGGGGGGAGGAAGGCAGGATAACAGGGAGCATCTGTTACCAGCCTGGGGGCTGCCCTGATCCTAAACTGCGACAGCCTCGCAGAGTTTTGTTACACCACAAAAAACACACAAGAAAGGGGAAAAGACAGGAAACGAGCCACAACAACTGAGTCTCACAATGAGCAAAATTCACCTCAGAGCTGTTGGCAGAATCCTACCAAACCTGGTCCCTAAACTGTGGTGTGTTTTTGTGGCAGGGTGGGGCCTCGTTGCCGTTATTTGCTTGCTGGTGCTCACCCAACTCTTGACAAATCACAACAGAAAACTTGAGATGTGCAATCCACAGCACTCAGATGCTGAAAAGCAGATGCAAGAGCTCACAAAGGCAACAAGTGATCAGTTACAAAAGCACTGCACCCTCCAGCTCTAGGAAGGGTGCAAGTGAAGGTCCTGTGCACCACCAGCCATGGCATCCTCTCCCCAACCATGCCATGATGGAGGAGTGGCTCTGGGGCATCCTTTTGTGCCACTGCTGGCTTCTTCTTTGCACACCACTAAACAAAACAGTTGAGTTCCCCAAGCACAAGAAGCCCAGAGGCAGGATCTGGTTTTGTTCTCTGCTCAGTCACTCCCAGAGTGGACATCCACTGCTGGAACTCAAGAGATCTCCTGCTGAGCTGACATCAACGGGAACTTGCTTCTGTTTTGGTGGAGCTGGAAGGTCATGGCAGGGAGTTTTGTGCTGCCAGGCTGTCCTCTTCCCACCCAGAAGCCTGTCCTCTCAGAGACCACTGCCCCTGTGTCACCTCACTGCCTGGAAGGAGCTTCACAGCTGGAGCAGTGAGGAATGCCCCACACATCTTCTGTCTGATGTGAAAGCAGAGCCAGCACTTGTCTTCAAGCCTCTCAGCAGACTCTGACAAACACCAACAGGGGAGAAACAGATATCACCTCCAAATAAGAGAGGAAGGAGACCACCAGCCCACTGACATCTGAGGATTCAGAGCACAGCAACAGCACTGCCATGAAACAGTCCCCTCAGGACAAAGGCACTATTTGACCACTGGCAATAATTGTGAAAAAAGACACACAGATTTCTTTAAAAATAATTCCCCTGCTGGCAGCTTTGCCAGCTGCCTGTCATCCCTGCAGAGCTTTGGCCATTCCTCTGCCTACAGCCAGCAGCAGGACCATGCCAGGCTTTTCCCTGGGAGAAGAGGAGAGCAGGGCATGGGAAGGGCCCAGGCAAAAGCAGTAGCACTCTCAAGAGACTCCCACAGTCCCAGGACCCCAGGAGGCACCTTGTGGGGGCTGACAGCAGAGGGGCACAGGGAGCAATGGGGCAGCTGTGTTCAGTTTCCACAGGAAAATGTTTTCCCAAGTGCTACTATAATGACTGCAGTGAGAAGCTCCATGTCCTTCCTTGACAAAAAAGAGCAGCAGGACAGAGGAGAAGGTGAGGAATGAAAGAAGAGATGAAGATTTGGCAACCTGGAGGGGTGGGTCCCTGGGGATTCGGCTGGACAGCCCCATCTCTGGAGAAGTCCAGAGCAGCAGCAGACAGAGAGGATGACAGCCCTTCCCAAGACAGCTGAACACCTCTGATGCTGCCATGGTGGCAGGGCTGTGTGTCACAGCACTGTCCAGAGGAGCAGGAGCTCTCTGGGGACACAGACCAGGGACTTGGGGGTACAAAACTGCCTTTGAAACTGTTCTGGTTGACTGTGGAGGGTTCAGGTGGTTAGCCACTAAACCCTGCTCTGAAAAGCCACTGCCAGTGAAAACAGGCATGATTTTTATCAATAATCCCAAACGAGCAACTCAAAACTGAAAGTTGTGTTTTTAAAGCACAGTTTTCATTCTTTCAGTTCTCTGCAAACCACCAAATATTTGCCAGAAAGGTTTCAACACAAATATCTTCAGCAGCATCTTGCTTTCTGCCCAGGCTGCTGCAGAAGTGGACAGTTCTGGGCTGGTTCTCCCCATCAAAAGCCACAGGAGGGTTCTCTCATTGCTTCTCTCCAGCTTGAAACTCAGCCCATCTTACCATGTTCACCCTGTAATGTCAGAGGTGAGGGACTCTCCCAGACATGCAAGTTTTTTGAACTTGAAGGTCAAAGTTCTGGTTGTGCTGAAACTGATAACCAAACCTCCCATCCTTTCCCACCATGTGTGAGGCTGAATAACCTGGGCTGTCCCCCCAGCAGCGTGGGCAGCAGGGCAGGGAGGGGATCCTGCCCCTCTGCCAGCTCTGGGAGACCCCCCTGCAGTGCTGGGGCAGCTCTGGAGTCCTCAGCACAGCAGAGCCAGGGAGCTGCTGGAGCGGGGCCAGAGGAGCCCCAGCAATGCCCCGAGGGGGGAACCCCTCTGCTGGGAGCCCAGCAGGAGGGAGTTGGGGTTGTTCAGCTTGGAGAAGAGAAGGCTCCAGGGAGATGTTACTGCAGCCTTTCAGTACTTAAAAGGAGCTTATAAGAAAGATGGGACAGACTTTTTATCAGAGGCTGTTGTGATAGAACAAGGGGTGATGGTTTTAAACTAAAAGAGGGGAGATTTAGACTCCTACAACTTGATTCTGTGATTCTGTATTTTTTTTTCTGTCTTTGCAAGCCCAACAAGAAAAAAAAATGCTAAAGCAGGCAGCCCCTCTGCAGATAGCCCTGCCTCTTGTGCCATAAGGGCTGACAGCAGACAGACACCTCTCCCCTACCCTCAGCCACAGTCATGTCCCTGCTCCTTGGCCACTGGGGACAGGATGAATTTATGTAAAAGGGAAATGCTGCTTGTCCCCTGTTCACCTCTCTGTATTCAGAGTCACAGGCTGG
>NW_008623612.1:0-6197 GCF_000691845.1 Merops nubicus | reverse complement strand
CTTTTGTTTAAGATGATCAACTTTCTGGACTCCATGGAACATTTATCCTTTCCTCAGTGTGCATTTCCTATTTCCCATCTATAACATTCTATTCATGGTGATTTGATCTAGTATATTGTGGTGGTGCCAGTGATGACACCATTTTTTTCCTCTCTTCCTTCAAATTTCTTAGTGGATATATCTAGTAGATCTCAGCACTTTTTATTTTGTCTACATGACTTTTCATCATTCTATCTAAAGTTAAAATGGTGAAACCCAATAAACTATAGTTTTAAAAAACATTTTACAATCAATAAATTCAATTTCTAACATTCACCTCACTTACTTATGAAGTTCAAACACAAAACAGTAATTGCCATACTGAGTAAAGGATTCACCCCACATCCTTTGGGTACACTCTTCAAAATTTAAACAGCTTTTAGACAGTCATCACTTAGTACTCAGCGTTTCTGAATTTGAAGAACCCATCATACTGACATGGATGAAAGGGTGAGACTGTACACATTGTATGTAAATCACCGTCAAGCTTTTTAATATACTTTGTCAGCAGATTGCTTTTCAGAAGTACAACATGTTGATATCTTTATTCCAAATAATATTTTTGACTTCAGAAACTTTAAGCAAGCTGAAACTGTCTGTAATTCATGGCTGGCCTTTCCAACAACTATAACTGGGATTGAGTGCACAGCAGTCTTCCCAGGGATGGGTAACCCAGAATTACCAGTGCTTCTCCACATGGTACCCACTCTAATGAGAAAAGACAAGGGAGGAAAGGCATAGAGAAGTCTGTCTGGCAACATAGCACCCATTAAATTGGCTTTCAGATAAAAGAATACTGGAGCCTTCTAACTCTTGTGGTCAGAGAAGATATTATTTGGGACCAATTGTCTGCAGGTGAATCAAATCTGGATACTCTTATTGTTCTTCTACATAGAATTACAGAATCATTTAAGCTAGAAAAGACCTTTAAGATCATTGAGACCAACTGTAAACCTAACCCTGCCAATTGCTGAACCATGTTCTTAAGCACCACATCTATACATCTTTTAAATCCCCCCAACCACTTCCCTGGGCAGCCTATTCGAATGCTCGATAGCTCTTTTAGCTAAGAACTTCTTCCTAATATCCAATAATATCTAAACTTCCCCTGGTGCAACTTGAGTCTATTTCTTCATTGTAAATTTTCATATTCAAAAATCATTGGGATATGAACTCCTTTTAAGAACTTCAAGTCTCATTTTTGTTGTATGACATGGTCTGCTACAATTCATGCAGTAAAAAGAACCCAAAACCAATGTTTAAGGTTTAAGAGGTACTGGACAGCTCTGCATTACACCAAGTCTATTGTATGTCCAAGATCCCTTGGGCAGTCCTTGAGTCCCTGTGAATATTCTGGTCTTCCTGAAATCTGTAATGATAGCTGCACTGAGTGATTTATCTAGAAAGACCACCTTGAATCTGCATGCAAATGTCCTGGGAATTCTCCTGAGGAGAGATGCACTCTACCAAGTTTAGAAGAACTTGCCAAAGAAAGGATAATGGTAAGGATAGGATAATCCTTGTACAGCTTAAGGCACAAGTATCCTAAGGATACTTATTATTAAGGATACTTATAGAAATATCCTAAGTAAAAGGCTTTTTTAAAGCACTTCATATGAATGTGAATAGTCAGATTGAAAGCAGTAAATTGAAATACTGGAACTGGAGGAGAGGAAAAGATTCATAACTGAGAGATACACATTCCCAGCCATTTGGGTATTTTCAAGAAGTGACAGGGTTCAGCTTTTGCAGATAGCACAGACAATCACAGAGCCATAGAAGGGTTTCTGTTGGAAGGGACCTTTGAAGATCATGTAGTTCCAAACCCCTACCATGGGCAGGGACACTTTTCACTAGATCAAGTTGCTCAATGCTTCACCCAACCAAGTCTTGAACACTTCCAGGGATCGCTCTTTTGCTGACCACATACCCCAATAGCAATGACATTATCACCAGCAGACAGCATTCAGGCCATAGCCCTTCCCTCAACTCCAAGCCATACATGAGAGATACGAGGTGGCCAACACCCAGAGAAAGTAAAAGGTTGATATATTTACTTACAGTGCAAGACAAATTGAAGTCAAAAATTGACCGAGGAACCAGACAATCAGTTCAATTCCAATTGTATAGCAAAGACCACGAAATGGTGCCATTATTCTGGAGGTATTCCTCCCTCTACTCCTGACCATATTGATGTCCTGCCAACTCTTGGGGCTCTGCCCACAATAGACAGCTGGGGGGGCCCCTTCCAGTAGCTGGAAATCCTACACAGTCTCTTCAGTCCACACATAAGCCCCACTGGAGGCAGAGCCAGCCCTCATGCTGTTAACCTGGAGGCAGGACTCCTGATGTTAATGCTGAAGGCAGGGGCACCTGGTGGTGATCTCCTAATGGGTTCCCACCCAAGGCTGGCCAGACCCTGGGTGAAAACCAATCAGGAGGGTCTTTCTTGCCTGGTTTTGGACATCATCCATATATCAACCCTGATACAGGGTTGGGGTTTTAAACCTCAGCACTTCAATTGGGAATCCACAGCTTCTCAGGGCAACATGTCCCAGTGTCTCACTGGTGTCCCAGTCTTTTGCCTCAGTGTGAAAGAAAGCATTTAAATATCTTTGGAGTTAAATAAATGCTAAACATTACTACTATTCTTTGTTAGAAAGCCTTATCATGCTTAAAACTGAGTATTAAATGTGCTCTCTGAGCTGGGGATGAAGTAAACACTAAAATAGTATTAAAACCTAGCATGAGGAGCTGTATATTTGAATTATTTTCTTTTCAGTGAAGGCTTGGTTAGGAATTTCTGGTTTTGTGAAGTTAAACAATCAGGAATATTTTAAAGAATTAAGAGTATAAAAAGGCTGACAAACTGTGCCAACTCCCACAGACATCTGGGCACATGTTTAAATTAATGGATATGAGTAATCTCATTGAATGTGTAGAATCTGAGCTTAAGTGTGTCATTCTAAAACACACTACAAACATATTAAAGCAATATTAATATTAAATATGTATGTTCACATGCACACATAAATGCACATGCTTATAATAAAAGGGATTTTTTTTCCCAAATTAAAGCTATACAATGAGAAATTTGCCTCAGTTCAAAACATATCTTTGTTGTCTCATAATAAAGACTTCACAGAATCCATGTTACAATGAAAATTTAAACCACTAATACTCTAAGCAGAATAAAGACTTACAAATCTAAATCTTGTATAATGTGTGAAGTGCCTGTGCACACTTGATACATAGGACTCCATTAGATACTCTGTCACTGTCCAAATACAATTTTCTTTTTCTCTTTTTTTTTTCTAAATGAGTCAGTCAGAAACCTCTGATAGCACCATTTCAAATGCAAATAATTCTGTTCCAACTGCCTCTTTACATTAGCTAAATGAAGTCATCAGTAAACAAAATTGGAAGAAATCTTAACACAACTGCTGTAAACAACGTTAAAAGTTTTATATCCCAAAAGATTAAAACTGTTAGAAGACAGTTCAGACTCACTGGAGATGTTCACCACTGATAAGAGTTTACAGTCAAAAAATGATCTCTCTCATCTCACCCAAACTGATACTGGTCACAGCAAATTATAATCAAAGATAGATTTCTTGGAGGGTGATAATACCATTAGATTTAAGGAATTAAAAATACATGAAACTTTTGAGTTAATGAACAGGGTCCTTAACTGCTCATTTAATTCAAACAGCTGTTTGTTAATGCCCTAAGCAGTGTCATAAACTGTGAAAATACTGTTGAGTGCAAGACACTAGTTAATGCTATAAAGCAACACATGCTCTAATATTAAAAGGATTTAATGGGATTAATAGAGAATAAAACATTAACTCCCTATTATGATGTTTTTAGGACCCAAGGGCAAATTCTGGCTAAAAAGGACTCTGGTTCTAAAAGCACAAAAAGTAAACTATAGCACTGTACAGCAAATCATGGCAATTTTATGCTCCTGAAAAAAAGTGGAACCCTGATAAGATCACATCTGTTCCAATCACAGACTGGATAAAATCACTGTTTACTAAAGTCCTAAATAACTAAATATGTGGAACCCCAACAAGATCCCATCTGTTAAGACTACAATTTGGATAAGATCCCATTACAAAAATTTCTATATAATAACGTATTTACTACAAAATAATGAAAATTTTAATTTTCTTCAGTTTCAGCAGTTTATTTTCACAGGGATACATAATATTATAAAAATCCTACAGCATAATTTACTGGCTTGATGAACATTAATAATATATTAGGATTGGTATTGTCAATTCAAAAAAAACCAACCAAAAATTAGATTTATTGTTTAAGCTATATAACCTCAGTCATAAGTTCATAATTCTAGTTATTTCAAATACATCTATGCAATATTTTTTTTCATTCCTAAAGCAACAACAGGTTTGTCTATTTAATTCATGTGTAAATTGCAAAAGCTTATTATCTGCAAAGGTGACTATTAGATTTTCTGATCTTCCTTTGAAAGGACATTTTTCTAGGAATAAAACAGAAAATAGGCTGAATTTACCTTTATAGTTATAGTATATTCAAAAAATGTCAGTAGTGGGATAATTAAGAAAAAAGTTTATACAGATTTAATATATAAATAAAATCTATTTCAAGTGCCCAACCTTTTATTAAAAAATCATACTGCAGAAAAGAAGAATTAAGAATTGGGTTTTTTTTTTTCCTAAAGATTGAAGGGAGCAAGTTAGACATTACACTTTCAGAGCCTATTGTCTTTCAAAACATTATTAATTGCTTTATAAGGTAGTAGATAAAATTGCTTAAAACAAGTCATATATCCAGGGAATAAGAACAACCTACCTACAAAGTAGTGGTCTTCAGCTGAAGATTCTGTTTAGATTTTCACATGTCAACCTTCTCCATAAAAATATAGAAATTATTTATAGAGTGAGGAAGGAGAACTGAAGAAACATTAAGTTTTTCACATTTAGACAAATTTAAATATTTAGAAATGCTAATCAAAGTATATAGAAAAACCCAGTTTATCCCAGCAGAGATTTTTAGTTTCAGTTGATGGGTTGCTGGGATTTTTTTCATCAGTTTGTTTTCATCTGTGGACACATAAAGCAAAAGGATGTTCCTGAATACTAGATTCCATTTGCAATGAAAGGCTCTATTTCCCTGACCCCCCTTCTGGCAGGTAACTTCATCCTGACCTTTTATGTTGGATACATGCTCTTCCCTATAGACTTTCTTTGCTATTTAAAATGCAACATTCAGAAGATCCCTCTCAGCTTCTGTTCCACCTTCCTCATTGTGTAACACATTTGCAAGCCAGCTTCTCTACCACACTGTCTTTTTCTCAGTTGAACTTGTATATATGTACTGAGTCCTTGGAATTTGCTTTCCTCTAAAGCGCACGTGGCTGCATTTTGTGAATCTGCCCCTTAGGACACTGCTTCCAATTCACTGGTCATCACTTAAAACCTAGCATTAGCCAAGTGTTACCAGGGGTTCTGAGGTCCTGCAGTGCAGACTCAGAGGCTTGCACTAAATGCACAGAAACTGTGTAGAACCCACCAGAAAACACTGGGCATCCTTCCTACAGAAAGTGGCTACTCCATTATGCAGTCACTTGCTTTAAGGTTTTCTACCACACTAACGTTCACAAACACTTCCTACTTCTTAATAAAAAGCTGATCTAGTGGTTTTTCTTCTAAACAGAAGAGATATTTCATACCACAAAGCTCTCAAATAGACTGTTTTCATGGAACATATTACTGAATAGCGACCTGGTGCTGAATCTGGCTGGGAATTATGTTCCTTCATAGCAGCTCATACGCTGCTGTGGTTTAGATTTGTGACCAAACCAGTGTTAACAACACACTGTTTTAGCAGTTACTGAAGAGTGCTTGAGTAGCATCAAATCCTTCTCTTTTTTCTCACTCTGCCCCTTCGGTGAGTAGATTTGAGGTGAACAAGAGGTTGGGAGGGCACACAATCCAAGATAACCCAAACTAACCAGATATATTCCATGCCATACAACATCACGTCAGTAATTAAATGGAGGGGAAGGAGGGTTGGTAGGTAGCCAGCTTTTGGTGGGGCAATGCTGGGCATTGGTCAGCCCATTGGAGATGGTGAGCAATTGCCTTTGCACCATCCATCTTGCTTGCTTGCTT
>NW_008623611.1:0-205 GCF_000691845.1 Merops nubicus | reverse complement strand
AGACAAAATGAGAGTGAGAGTGAGACTAAGTGAGCGCGAGACTGAGACAAAGTGAGCCAGAGACAAAGGGAGAGTGAGACTGAGACAAGGTGAGACTCAAAGTGAGACTCAAAGTGAGACAGAGTGAGACAGAGTGAGACTGAGACAAAGTGAGACAAAGTGAGACAAAGTGAGACAAAGTGAGACAAAGTGAGACAAAGTGAGC
>NW_008623610.1:74545-92938 GCF_000691845.1 Merops nubicus | reverse complement strand
TATTCATCTGGTCTGTATTATCAAAAGCTTGATTAATCTGAAATGAATTAACTCAGTTAACAGTTGAGAGTTATTTTGCAGCAAATCCTGCAGGACATCTAAAGAGTTCTTTGTCACTCTGAATTATAGCCTAAACAGATGGTTGGTAGGGGCTTCATCTGAGCTGACAGTGGTTCCTTGCTGCCTCAGCTGCTCCTCTTAAGGAAGTGTGAGTAGCACTGCAGCGATACCTGAGCATCAAGGGTGAACAGAAACTCATTAGACATTGTTGCTTGCTTTTAAGGTTTTTAAAATTACATCTTAGGCAGCATTCTGAGAAGTAAAAGAGGAGTAAAGGGCAGAATGGTCTTAGTTTTTCAAACAATATGGTTGAAATGAGTGTTAATGTACAGGAATGTGCAAATAGAGGCAGACATGCTTGTTTTCAAGCTTCTTTGGAAACAGGGACATGGAAATATCTTGTTGTTTTGTGCATATGGGGTAAGAGGGTTGTGGAGTTTCCTTCTGAGTTCACGGCCTTGGCAGCGGTGTGGGAGAGAACAGGAGCAGGGTCTGTGAGAGCATTAATGTGAGGAAGCTGAACCACAAGTTGGTGAGTCTGTTCACCACAGGAAGGCTCAATGGATCTCTCACAGTGCATCACATCTCACAAACTTAAGACCTGAAATGAAGAGCCAAAAGCCATAGCTGCCACTTGGTCTTTTGAAAAAAGAAAAAAAAAGGGCTGTTTTCCTGAACTCTGCAAGAACTCTGATTTTATGAGCATCTGCCATATAGGATGAACCTTCTCCTGGGCTAAATGCAGACACAGATAAAAGTTTACAGACGATTCATTTTGTGTCTCACAAACACATTCCTCCCTCCTTGAAAATGCTTATGGAAAAAATCTGCACATAAAAACTACATCCCTGTAGTGGTAACTTCAGTGCGTGGCCAGGAGTGAAAGTGCATGTGGTTCCGTTGGAGTGCCAGGAGTGCAGCCGGCTCCTGCCCTACTCCCCCTGCAGTCAGAGGGTCTGTTTGACCTTTTGTTGCCACCACCACAAAGTGACCACGGAGCCAAATCCTGAGTACTTGGCAGGAAAAAGGGTTTGAAACAAGGTAAAGGTAGAAAGAGGTGGGAGGCGCAAAACTTCTCAAGTAATGTGGAAAATGACCAAAAAAAAAATGAGTTTTGCAGACAACTTGTGACCAAAGGTATTGTAGCAATTATTTTGTTTAGCCATTCATGATGGGAGTGGCATTACAGGTCATTCTTTTCCTTAAAAGTTTTCTAATATTAAATTGCAGTTAACTTACATTTGCAGAGATTGCATGTTATCTTATTCCTTGCTGGGGTTATTTCTCTTCTCTCTCTTCTTAGTGAAATTCTGAAAATGTTGTCTGGAATAAATTGTCTCAAGCAGCAGATGCTGAGAATGGGGAATTACGTCCATGGTTCCAGCTTGTCCCATCAGCTTCAAGGCATTTAATTACTTCTAAACTTTATCCCATGTAAATAGTGGTTTTAGTCAATATTTGCTTGAAACATCACACTTATTTTCTATTTAGTAAGCAATTTCTGCCAAAGGAGGAGATAAGTGCAGTTATCTTTTCTATTAAAAAATACAAAGTAATCCTTGCACCACTGATTTGTTTAAGCTAGTTTTACTATGCACATTTTCAGGTTTGGGGAGAAAATTGCTGCAAGTTTACTGGGTAAGGAAAAAAAGGGCATTTCTATTGGGTTTTTGCTAATGAAACCCCTTGTAAAACACTCTTGCTCCTCCTGTGGTCATACCCCAACTGTCTAGAAAATGCTAGATACCTGAGGAAGGCAGGAAGCTTTTGCCATGCGAGGAGGGTAGCATCCAGCTTTGTGCAGGTGTGAGTGCTCGTGTTTGGAGGAAGGCAGTAATTAAGTGGACTTCTGACAAGTTTGGCTTGTGCTGCTCTAAACTCTCCCTTGAATTCAGCCTATCTGTTCACTCATCAGATGAAATGGTTTCCTTTTCTTTTTTCACCCTCCCTGCAGACCATCGACAGATGAGCTCCGGAAATGCTCCATGTGCTGCTTGACATCAACGGCTGAAGAACAGACTTGAGTAGATGTTGAGTTTGTCAGTGTATTTATAATGCTCTTTTATGAATGATGTCTTGATGAGTATTTCACTGCTCATCTCTAAAGCACAAGGCCTTAGTTTGCTTTGTCTTTCTCCTACTATGTCAGTACCACTTCCTACTATGTCAGTACCACTTTGAGTTGGATTTTTGGGAACTGTCTGCATGCAAATCAGGTTTGGGTGATGTTTGGCAGCAGATAAGACCATGAAGGTGTTAGGAGCAGCCCTATGGGCAGAAAGGTCAGTAGGCAGAAGAACTTCCTTTTAAATCAGTGGAAGCTGAGTTGTCGTTGTGGTTCAAGTCCAAGCCCCTTATTACAAGTGTAGCCCTCACATTCTTCACTGTGATGGTATATCCCCTTTTTGCACCAATAAATGTAACACTGCACTGAACAGTTCATAGATACGTGCTCTAGTTTCTCTCTTTGGCTGTACTTTACCTGTTGGTAAATTTTTGTTTTTCAGGCCTCTTTCTGCATCTTATAATGCTGCTTAAGAGGGGTTGTGTGACCATTAGGAAAAAGGGTTGCTCCACTCATTTCCTATCTAGCTGTTCCCCTGCAGCTATCCAGTTCACAAACACACTATGATTATTTGATTACACACAACACAAAACCACCCAGAATTTGGTAGCATAACAATGTGTCTGGTTAATATGGTGGTGGCCTGTGTTAAACAGCATTGGAATTTCTCAAAACACATTGTGGATTTGTTAAGATTTGTACATGAGCTGAAGCCTAGGGAGCTGAAGTCTTTGTAGGAGCAGGCTTAAGGGCCAGCCAGGGTCTGCAAAGCAACCTGACAGTCTGTCTCTCTTGCTTGTTCTTCTCTGGCATGAAGGAGAGTAAGGCTGGAAATATTTGGCCAGATCTACAACTGGAGTAAATAGAGCGTAGTGCTAAGCTTCTCCTATTGTCTCTGTTTTACACAGGAGCTCTTTCCAGTAGGATAAAATGTTTATTTGCTGTTCTGGTGGTTGCAAGACATTAGTTACCTAAATTAGTGTTTGGGCTCTGCAGAGGGTGAGTTAATTGTTTTGCTCATTCAGCTCCAGTGACTATAGAAAAAAATCTTTGAATATTATCATAAGGGAATATACAGACAGATAAAAACAATTTTAACGGCCAGTGTGTAAATATTTTGTTGACAATTATCTCTTCTCTGGGATAGGTAGCACAATTAATTTGTGACTTCTTGAATTTA
This sequence comes from Merops nubicus, assembly GCF_000691845.1. Taxonomy (NCBI): domain Eukaryota; kingdom Metazoa; phylum Chordata; class Aves; order Coraciiformes; family Meropidae; genus Merops; species Merops nubicus. The sequence goes on along the minus strand of NW_008623610.1, from coordinate 89,633 downwards.
CACCCAAAAACCTTTTACTGCACCGTAATTTTGTCACCTTCTAAATGGATTTGGATTATCCAGAACTTGATTCATCTTAAAGAAATAAAAAACGGAACACAAACCTCCATTCCTTCACTGCCTGTCTGACTGTACCTGAGCTTTTATAGCTTTTCCCCATCTTTGTATGCCTTTTCAAATTTTGTAGCACAAAATGCTTCTCACTTTTAAAACTCTACAGAGGAGGCTGTAAAAGAAGCGTGCATAAATAATGGCCAGTGATGTAGCTTGATGTATACTGGTAGCCTCCTAAAATATAAATGGAAGACTTATCAGTGTTCAGAGTGTATGATTTTAAATATGTATTAATCCTGTCCCCCTTTGATAAACAGGCTTTAAATGTTATCACTGGCCATTCTGATTAGTCCCAGCTCAAGCAAAGTTTTAATTTCTGGGATGTCTGTGAAGGAAGGCACTTGACTGCATATTGACCTTGGGCATTTTAGTCACCCTAGTTACAGAGCTGAGAAAAAGCTTTGGAAACTAAATGCTGCATTTGAGTGAACAAATTGCATGGATAGACTGGAGAGGAGAGTAGGAGAACAAAGTCTTGGCAGTGCAAGCAGATACATTTATCAGGAAAAAAATGCAGCTTCCTTATAGACTTGGTCCTGAACAATGTGGGGTTTGATTTAGTTGATCAGGGAAGATAGGAGGCAAAACAAAGGGCACTTTGTCACAGCAGAGTTTCAGAAATATACCCACATCACAATAGCACGCACCACAATTTTTCATATAGGCTTTTGGCTCAAACTGGGTTTTGGGTAAGAATAAAAGTTGGCAAAAACAGCTTCTTTGATCAGAGAAGAATAACTTCTGTTGATCAGAGATTTTTGGAGAGATTTTTAATTAGACCGGTGCTGTGAAGGCTGCAGAGTCTAGGGAGTTCAAAACAGATATGCAAAGTACTTTTCAATTCCTCATATTTTATCATCGTTTCAAAGTCAGTGGGGAGCTAAGTCTCAAACTGGTGCCATGGCTTAACTCTGTAGAGTTGTTTTTTTCCTGCCAAGTTTTGAGTCACTGTAGCCATCCAGCCTCTTCTTGAGAGATGAAAGTGATGGGAAACTGGAATACTTTCTCCAGTTAAATGAGTGAATGTTGCTATTCAAGAGGGGGTTCAGATTTCCCTGTGCTTTCTTTGTAAGCCTGTGGGATGGACGAGACCGTTATTTTTAATCCCACAATGAATTACTGCAGAGTTGGACTAGAAGTGACTGAGTCACTCCACAGAATGTAGCTATTGGGTCAGGGTGACTTTTAGGCTCTGCGTGGGTTCTAAGCCTGGTTCAGATTCAGTGATGCAGGATACCTCAGCCATACAGGACACCTCCAACAGAAGGCATAAAGAGGCTTTTAGGCATATCGTTGGCAGACGCATTCCCAAACCATATTCCTGATCTCACTGTCTGGTAACTTGGCATCGCCTTCAGCAGCAGAGGCATGGGAGAAATGCAAAAGGGAGTGAAAGGTTGTAGCAGGAAAGAACTACTGGGGTTCTGACTATCTGGGGAAGCACTGGGGTCAACTTCTGCCCAAGTTTTTCAGGACATGTAGCAGATGTTTGCATAGGTAATTCTTGGCCAGCATGTCCACTTACATTACACACTGTGCAGGAGGTTAAAGAGAAAGTGGAATTCTTGTCTAAGTGTCTTATCCCCTACACTGGGACCAGCTAAGCTGGTGTGGATATATTTACATATATTGAAAAAGGTTTCTGTTTGAAGGGAAGGAGACACAGGCCAGGGAGTGCAGCTCTGTCAGAACTCTGAGTTGCACTTTCTCCTAAAGAACTGTGCTGCTTCCCACGTGTGCTCACAGGTATGGCCTAGAACAAGCGGTGAAGTGACCTCTCTTGTCAGCAGTTTTTTGGCTTGCCAGCACACTGGCAAGTGTACTCTTCCAGGGACTTGCATTTACTCTTTGCCCCCCCCTGTATTTGAGGGTTTTGGGGTGGAAAAGAAGTGGCTGGAGTGGAAACATATTTCTTTTTAAGAGATCAGCACAGAGCCTAGGCACCCATGAAATCCGTTTCAGCTCTGAAATTTCTGTTGTCATATGATTTATAGACACCAAATCATTTTAAGGAGAGTTGCAGCCTGGTTGAAGACCCGTATACTTAAGATGCAATGCAATATGTGTGGACCTGTTTTTTCTAGTCAGCTTTCAAGCCTGTGGACTCTGGACCTGTGGGCATCACTGTTCAAGACTGCTGCGTTAAGTCCTGTTTTGAGAGAGGAAGCAGAGCATTAGTGATGCACGAATTTGGTCTCTGCACAGGGACAGGTTTAATTCCTTTTGTATGTAGGAATGTGCGTACATCTGCAAGGCCAGGTGGGAAGACACATTTGCCTTTACAGCTTTTGGCAGCAAAGAAAGACAGCAAGACTTGATTGAAAACACCTATTTTATTGTTTTACTAACTGCATTTTTTTTTTTCCTTTCTCATTTGTAGGTCTCAGACCCTGGATACTGGGTGTGGGATTTTTTTTTTTTTTTATTATTATTATTATTATTTTTGATTGGCTTTTTTCCCCTTTTTGGATGTGAATTGAAGGCCAACTGTTGAAGTGTTGGAAGCAAGTGCAGGAGGACATTCATCTTGTTTTGTTTGAACCCTCGTTTGCTGGGATACTTTCAAGCCCTCCTTCACAGTCATGTGGTCATCACAGCTGCTGTTCTTCACAATGCTCTTAACACCGTTAGCCCATGGTGAGTGAGAGATGGTGTAAATTTGCCTGTGGGAAGGGAAGAGAAAATAGAAAATAGCAAGGAATTTGCCTACGTCTTTTTTTAATGATGTGGTTTTTTTTCTAGGATGTTAATTTCTCTCCCCGCTTCCATCCCAGGTCTTTGAATCCCCAGGCTACATTATGACTAGTTAAGTTCTGAAACAAAGAACTTTGGTCAGACAGAAAGATTTCTGTTCCTGAGTTTAGCTGCTGTGTTAAAGTAGACTCATGCCCAAACTTATTTTGTTGGCTGTGTATCACTGGGATTGTCTCTCCTGGCCCCTGCATGGAAATGAATTTCTCTTCTGTGAATACTGCAGGGGGCTGCATGCCCCTCTTTAGCCATGGCTCCAGGGTGAGATCTTGCGAACAATCATTTTGGGTTGTGGTTTGAAGCATTTCAGTTGATGTTTCTGTGCTTTTCTGAAAGATGGAGGCTCCCATAGTGACCATGAGACAAGAAGAAGCAAAACCAGTATAGTTGCCTTAGCCTGGTGTGCCATGTAACCCACCTGGCAATGTGGAGTCATTGGGTGTAGCACCATGCTGTACAGCTAGACCAAATCTGAGACCTGAGCTAACAGCTTCAGGCACAGCTGCTGTGGTGAGCTTGTGGTGGGTTGATCCTGGCTGGATGCCAGATGCCCACCAAGGCCACTCTTATCACTCCCTCCTCAGCTGGGCAGAGGAGGAAAAATATAACAAAAGACCTGTGGGTCAAGATAAGGACAGGAAGAGATCACTCACCAGTTACCGTCACAGGCAAAACAGACTTGACTTGGGGAGATTAATTTTTTACAAATCAAACTGGAGTATGATAATGAGACGTAAACCCAAATCTTAAAAATGCCTTGCCCCCATCCCTCTCTTCTTTCCGGGCTCAACTTTACTCCCAAATTTTCTGCCTCCTGCCCTGAGTGGTGCAGGGTGACAGGGAATGGGGGTTACAGTCCGTTCATCACACACTGTCTCTGCTGCTCCTTGCTTCTCAGAGGCAGGACTCCTTGCACTCTTCCCTTGCTCTGGCATGAGCTACCCCCCACAGGAGACAGCCCTCCATGGACTTTTCCAATGTGAGTCCTTCCCACAGGCTACTGTTCTTCATGAACTGCTCCAGTTTGGGCCCCTTTCACAGGGTGTAATCCTTCAGGAGTAGACTGCTTCAGCGTGTGTCCCCCATGGAGTCCCAAGTCCTGCTAGCCAGCATGGGCTCCTCTTTCTCCTAGTCCACAGGTCCTGCCAGGAGCATACTCCACTGTGGGCTTCCAGTGGGAACACAGTCTCCTTTGGGCATGCAGCCGCTCTGGTGCGGGGTCCTGCACGAACTGCAGGTGGATACCTGCTCCCCTGTTATCCTCCATGGAGGGCAGGGGACAGCCTGCTGCACCACAGGCTGCAGGAGCGTCTCTGCTTTGGTGCCTGGAGCACCTCCTCTCCCTCCTCCTTCACTGACCTTGGTGTCTGCAGAGTTGTTTCGCTCATGTATTCCCACTCCTCTCTCCAGCTGCAGTTGCTGTTGTGCAGGTTTTTTTCTCCTCCTTTGTATAATCCCAGAGGCACCACCACTGTCGTTGATTGGCTTGGTGTTGGCCAGCAGTGTGTCCATCTTAGAGCCAGCTGGCATTGGTCCTTTCAGACATAGTTGAAAGTTCTAAAAGCTTGTCACAGAAGTCACCACTGGAGCCCACACTGCTACCAAAACCTTGCCACAAAATTGCAAGCCAGAGCTCTCGCAGAAAAATTTGGGGGGTTTATTAACCAGGAAAATGTTAAGTGAAATCTGACTCATTTAGTTCTTTGAAGTAAGATTTTGAGGTCTGAGGTTGGTTTTTTTTGTTTGTTTTTGTTTTTCTTTTTTAAATATGAGAATCCCAAATGTAGGCCCCAGAAATAAGTTGCCAGATTTCATAAGTGCTGAAGGGTTCAGGAGCTCCTATTTGCAGTGATGGTTACTAGATGTTCAGAGCAGAGCTTTGGAAAATCTGGCTGCCTGATTTTCCTGATGTCTAAATGGAAGGGGAGCTCCACTCCAGGATCTCATTTTAATTACAGGTCAGTGGGAGCATGTCTGTAAATAACACGACTCCCTCTGTGTAGGCCACGGGCCGCTGCTTTTAAAACATACGTCAGGCTTTTTGTGCTTTGCATGCAATGCGTATGTGAGGAGACACTAGAGCAAAATTTTACAGTGAAGGAGGATGATAAAAAAGATGAAATAAGTGTAATTGGCTGAACATATCTATAGAGCACAGCCTGCCTGCTCATATCACTTATAACACCTTTGGGCACTGAGGGTATCTGTACTATAGTTCTTCAAGCAAAACTCTTCGCTGACTTGAAAATTAGAATAAATATTTAAACCAATTGAGGTGGAATGAAAGAGCTATTAGGGAAAGGTGCTCTCCATTCTTCTTCAGGAAAGTAAATGGTAAATGTTTTGTAAATCTTTATAATTAAACAATATTAACAGTTAAAGCAATTAACAATTTAAATATGCCTCTGGCAGTTCTGTTTTAAAATCACAATGCCACTGTAGCTGGAAAATCCTGCCTGATAGTCACAGTAAATGAAAATGTCACAAGTATCCTAGGAGTTGTGTTATGTTACAGATGAACAAACACCAGAGATGCAGAAACTAGGTGCCTGGAAATATTTCTACCCTTTCTGTTCTTCTACAAAGTAAATGTACAGGGCAGTTGCTGTGTTTTTTGTAATAGCGGTGGTGAATCTGACCACAACACAAGTAACCAGGACCTGTGTGTTCTGATCCCTGTAAGTTGCTAGCGAAAGTGTGGTAGAGGCTCACAGCTACCTTTGAACAGTGGAGAGTGAAGACCTTTGTCTGAGACAAAGGACTTGATTTGGTTCTACCTGTTTTGATCTCTAAGGTTGGCCTGGCTGCAGCTACCATCTCAAAATTTTGGCCTTTTGCCTTTCTTGGGGAAAGCAGGTTCTGAGCTTGTATCTGGCTGTTCAAGAGTACCACGTTCCTGATACTTAACAAAGGGAGAAGACTGAAGTTTAGCTGTGTGTTGGGTGTTTGATGAATATGTTTGGCATCAGCTAGCACTGGGCAGTCAAAACTGTCCCATCTCACATGGGGACTAAAGGACATGCAGGTAACAATCAGAGTGATATTGAAGGTTGGAATAAATAAATGGGGCATCCAAGGCTTTGAAATCAGAGACTGTCTGATGGCTTTCAGGTGCCCTCTCCCTTGCTGCCCCTCTCCCCTCAAACACCTGCAGAAGGCTGCCTAAAGTCAATGTCAAGATGGTATCGATTCAGAGGTTCCTGCTAGCCTGAAGACCATATATTTGTGTTTAAACACATGCCACAGCCTCACCTGACATATAAAAATAGTCCAGTTAAGCCCTACTTTTTTTTTTCCCCTTTTAATAACCCCGCTACACTGCGTACAGAAAGCTTTCATATTTTATGTTTAACAGGACTCAAGCATTTGAGTTCCTGACCTTGCTGCATCTCATTCCCTTTTTGAGTTTCCTGATAGTCTCCTCATCTGTAGCAGTAGCTACATCTTAGGCCAGTGATCTCATAAATTTGTTCAGGATTTCTTTGCTGTTTTGAGTTTTGTTTTTTTTTTTTTTTTTTTAACTAGGGTGTTTTTTTTTTTTTTTCTTGTTGTTTGTTTGAAGATAGTGATGGAATAAATCTGGGGTGGTTTGCTGTTGGTTGGTTGGTTGGGTTTTTTTTGTTTTTTTTTTTTTTAGTTATCTCATTCCTTGGACTATATTGTGTGTCTTTGCTTGTGGTGACAGGTATGGAGTCAAGGGGTTTTTGACTTCAGTGATCTGCAAGATGAAAAGTCATGTTCCAAGATTCGGCTCTGGTACGATGCCATCTTGTCGATAAGCTGTAGAAATAATGAAAGGGGAAGAAGTCATGAATCCTTGCAGTTTCTCAGTGATTATATTAATCTGCTGTATCCTAAATGTATAGGTGTTCTACTGTCTAGTTTTGCCTGGTCTGCTCTGAATCAGAGCTCACAGAAAACTGAAACCATGTGAAATACTTGAGATAATAGCAGATTTGAGTAGTGGATGCTTTCTTTACTGTTGTCCTTCATCTGAATAGAAAATAGCTTGCTGCTTGCCTAGACAACACAACTCGGACCAGTGTGGAAGTCCCCAGAAAGCTATCACCTTTTCTAAGCTCTAGCAAAGCCTGCAAATCCATGTGTTGGATAAAACTAAACCTGTTATACAAAATTAAAGAATTAGCCAAGATAGAAAGCAACAATACTAGGGAATAAAATAAAATACAAAACCCAAAACAAGAAAAAAGCAAACCCCCTCAAAAAAAGTCACACAAACATCAGCAACAGCAACAAAACCAAAGGCTTTGTCATACTTTGCAAGGTCTCTGCTATGGACATGGCTTTTTTGCCCTTGCCTCCTTTTTGACCCTGTTTGGACACTTTTCCCAAGGCATCCAAAGGCCTGGACCCCAGGAAAATACTACTTGGTTTGCATCCTCCCATGTACACCTGAACAAACTGATCCTCTTTGCCTGTAATGGGTGGATTTCCCAGAGGCATTTTGTGGAATGGGCAGCTGTTCTCATGTTCCTCAGCCTTGGCTCCAAACAAAGAGATAATCTCTTTACCCACAAATGAACACTGTCAAAGTTCACCCGAAATGAGATGGACGTGACAGGCAGCAGCTCAGTTGGAGAGATGTACACCTGCTTTGTCACATTGCTGTCATGCTTATGTGTGGCTGAGAGCTGAGACTTAAAACTTCCAGACTGCTGGACAAAAGTAATAATAGAAATAACAGGATTCAGAACTGCATGCTGTTAAAACCAGGATAGGAAGGATACCATAGTGATTGCTGTGGGGTAAAATTCTGAATGTCACAAGCAACTTATTTTAGGCTTTGGGAAAGATCTGAAGGCCTGTTGTTTGCAAAGATCTTTATCACAGAATGCTTTGGGTTGGAAGGGACCTTTTAAAGGTCATCTAGTCCAACCTCCTGCAGTAAGCAGGGACATCTTTAACTAGATCAGGTTGCTCAGAGCCCCATCAAGCCTGACCTTGAATGTCTCCAGGGATGGGGCCTTTACCACCTCTCTGGGCAGCCTGTTCCAGTGTTTCACCACCCTCACAGTGAAGAACTTCTTCCTGTTGTCTAATCTAAATCCACCCTGCTGTAGTTTAAAACCATTGCTCCTTGTCCTGTCACTACATGCCCTTGCAACCAGCCCTTCCCCAGCTTTCCTGTAGGCCCCCCTTAAGGTACTGGAAGGCCACCATAAGGTCTCCCTGGAGCCTCCTCTTCTCCAGGCTGAACAACCCCAACTCTCTCAGCCTGTCCTTGTAGGAGAGGGGCTCCAGCCCTCTGATAATTTTTGTGGCTCTCTGTACCTGCTCCAACAGGTCCTTGTCCCTCCTGTGTTGAGGACTCCTGAGCTGGACACAACACTCCAGGTGAGGTCTCACCAGAGTAGTGGGGCAGAATCACCTCCCTCAGCCTGCTGGCCATGCTGCTTTTGATGCAGCCCAGTACTCTCAATTGGCTTTCTGGGCTGCAAATGTATGTTGCTGGCTCATGTCCAGCTTTTTGTCCACTAGTACCCCCAGGTCCTTTTCTGCTGGGCTGTTCTCTATCACATCATCCCCCAGCCTCTATTGATAATGAGGATTGCCGATATCCAGGTGCAGGACCTTGCACTTGGCCTTGTTGAACCTCATGAGGTTCACATGGGTCCACTTCTCCAGCCTGTCCAGGTCCTTCTGGATGACATCCTGTCTCTCTGGCGCGTTGACTGCACCATTCAGCTTGGTGTGATCTGCAGACTTGCTGAGGGTGCCCTCAATCCCACTGTCTGTATTGTTGATGAACATATTAAACAGTATTGGTCGCAGCACAGACCCCTGAGGGACGCCACTTGTCACCCATCTCCATTTGGACATTGAGCCCTTGACCACTACCCCTCTCGATGTGACCATCCAACCAATTCTTTATTGACTGAACAGTCCACCCACCAAATCACTATCTTTCCAGCATAGAAGATTGTTGTGGGGAACCATGTCAAAGGCCTTGCAGAAGTCCAGATAGATGGCATCCATAGCCATTTCCTTGTCCACTGATGTAGTCTGTACTTGTACATGCAGGTGTAGCCTGTATTTGTTAATGGGTTGCATACTGTTCCCTCCTGATAATCCATGGGGTTAAGTTAGTTCATTGCTGTGATCACTTAGGTTTCTTAATCTTGTTCTCCATATACAATGTGATTTTTAAGCATATGTTTGCCCACAGCCAAGCAAGACTGAAGCCATAACAAGTTGGGCAATAATACAACCAAAACCTGGCTGATATTACAGGACAAAAACTGGATTTGTGGACAATTGAGTTGTTTTGCTATTCTGACTAGGATAGACTAGATGAGAGTCACTGGATCCTAGAGCAAGTTGCAGGTGCAGCAAAGAATTCTTAAATAACTTTGGAGGAAAAAGCTAAATTTAAGCTAAAATGAATTGCAGTTCAGACAAAGCCTGAGAAATCCTGCAGCCTGGTGTCATTACGAAGCTTAAGGCCTACTAGCGACACTTGACATCACCAGACTGGCAGGGCTACAGCTGCTGCTAGCCCAACACTGAACTTCCAAAAAATGAGTTGCCTCCAAGAATTTGTTTATGCACAGTTGTGACATAGCTGTAAAATGACCTTCTTGTGTTTAGGGACAGATGCCATCTTGTCTCTCCGTATGAGAATGGTTTTGAGATGGGGCTGAACTAATTTATCATTTGCAGAGTAGAAAATGAAATTTGAAGTCCTTTCAAGTCATTGCAGCTGCAAGCAAGAGAACCTCTCCTGCCATCCTGTTCTGACCCTCTGCGCTTCTGCACCATCCTCCCGATGTTCCTGGGAGACAACTGTGGTGAGGGAGGGCTGCCTGCTTGTGAGAAGATGGTGCTCAAAAGGTCAAGCTGATCTCTCTAGGCATTAGCAGGTCCAGATGCTGAGCCAATTTCTGTGGGAACAGTGGAAATATTTATTACTGAACAGCACCGGTAGTTGCTTGGTGACAATGATTCTGTTAAAGCAAGCAGCATTATCTTTCTGGAGGGAATATATGTTGCTAGCAAGCTGGTCCTCGGTGACAGAGTGCTGTTTAATGTGAGCTGAACATTTGCCTCGCTACTATTTTAATACAGTGGAAATATTGTCACTGCTTAAAATACATACTGTGTTTCTTTTATACTTGTACAAGTGTTATGTTAGCTAGTGAGTGGTGGATAATTGCCTTTTACTACAAGAGTCTTTACATAGTCAAAATGAAATACAAGAGACATGTTTTATTAGTTGTGAAATAGCCAAGTTGACTTCCAGGCTTCTGCCTAACTTCATTGTTTTAAAAGATTAATCATCCTTGAAATATTTATAATATTTGCTATTCTTGGCAATTTATATTACCTGCAGTCATGCCACCTTTTCCGTAGTGGAACAAGCGATCGAGGAAGGCTTTTCCTGATAAAAAGAGGTGGCTGTTCTATGTATATATACTACAGTGCTTTCATTAGCAGCAATGTACTAAAATTGGGAGTATTAAGTTCCCCATCTGATGACTGACCAATCTATAAGCTGATAGAGGGTGAAATTCAACCTTGCAAAGACTCTATACACCATTTAATTCTCACTTAAGCCATTAAGCAGTGCAGAGGTCTGTGTGTGGACCCACTTCTTTCATGTCTAAATTTCACACTAAATAAGGAAGCAGATTTTAGGGGGATTTTTTTCCTGTGTTGTGGAGGGAAACAAGATCTCATACTGTTTTCACTTGCCATTTGTACCCAAGCACACTTTCCTGAGGACATGAAACCAGCAGCTATCAGCACAGCTCTAGCTGCAATGAAGCTGGAGCTATAGGATTTGAACTATAGAGGAACACTGGTGACTAGGGCCCAAATTAGTGCATGGAAATTTTCTTTTCCTATAGGCTTTCTAACATGTATGACACAGAGCAGCAGGACACGTGGATTTCCTTCTGAGCTACAGCAGCAGCAAACGTGCTTTCTCTCAGAGCAATATGAGGGGGGAGTTATGTTACTCTGCAGGCCTATAACCTCTGATGCTTGTTTCATTTGTAACCATTTCCTGACAAGACTTTGTTTTGATCTCTAGTGACTAACTCTGTGCTGGTTTTTGGTATGTTTTTCTTCTTTCTTTTTTTTTTTTTTTTTTTTGTAGCCTTAATTAAGCTATAAGACATGACAGCATGTGAATTACAGTGCAGTAATTCACACCCAGTACATTCAAGCAAAAAGATGAAGGCCAAATGGCCTCTGTGCAGCTAAGTGTGAATTATTGTACCATAATTTAATTCCCATTATATTTTACTGTGATTATAAAAATGTTTCTGTTAGTGAGCTTCTTTAAGAGGAGTTACTTTTTAAAAAAACAGAATTGAAGAGTACAACATGGATCTTATCATGAGGGGAAGTAGTTTTGGGAGATGAGAAGTTTTGTTGAATCCTAAAGATCTATGCTTGTGCAGTTATTAACCCTGGGTAATGAATGGATGTTGTGGTGCAGACATCTGCTGTCTGAAAAACTGACCTAACTCCAACTATTCATCTCATATTAGCTGCCAAGCAGTTGCTAAGTAGAATGACTAGGTTTCTTTGTTCCTGACCTAGTCTGGATTTGATCTGGAAACCTTAGCTTCCAACCAGTCTCTTGAGCTGTCTAATCCTTTTCCAGTTCAGGCTGTGCAAGAGTGGACATCAGGCACTCTTGTTGCCACCAGTGCATTTGCTTTCAGCCCTAGCAAGTGCTGAGTGACTAGGGAAGATTTGTTGTCTGCAGCACTGTGGGAGAGAAGCAGAGGGACCAAGCTGGTGTGCCTGGTCTGCTGTGTGTCAGGAAAAAGTAACACCAACCTGGAAGGTGGCTCGGGTGGTACCGGAGAGGAAAGACAAAATGGCCATGGATGCCTTAAAAAGCTTTCTCACCATTACTTTGTCTTTTTATGGATCTTTGATCTTTAATACGTCTTTCATTTTTTGTTTTGGTTGAAGGCAAAAGGCAAAGCTCATGCAGTTAATGATTACTGTGATAAAACCTTTTCCTCATGAATGGCTTCTAAAGGAATGAATGAAGAGCAGCCCTGTACTTGGCACATTGGTCATTGAGATGGCAGGATCTCTGGGGCAGTGCCTGCCTGTCTCATTCTGTTGGGGTTCAGGAGGATGTTGACTTTATTCATCCATACTGATCCTGGTGTGTCATTCCTGCAGGGGTCCCTTGCTAGCTAGCCTAGTCCTTCTCAATAGCTAAGCACAAAATAAATAAGGAATAACATTTAAAAGTGGGCTCTTCCAAGGGACTTGCTCTCTGAATAAGTTTTACTCATGCTCTCAGCAACTTCTAGCTGATCAGGATATTGATGGGGGCCAGGGCTGTTTCAATTCTCATGGATATTTGGGTTTTAGGAATATAATAGTCACCCAGTGAAAGACCATGAAAATTCTCCATGTAAGCAGTAAACATCTGCAATACAATTACTGTGGTTTGGCTTTAGATGTAAATACTTTTTAAAAAACCCTAACTAAAAAAAAACCCTGCCTGATTTTTCCAAATAAACATGTCAGAATAATCTTTGTATACATCCTTTTGGAGTTAATAATCCCAAGCAACCAGCACTGAAAAATGTAGTGGGTCAGAGCTGACTAATATAAGTACAGACGTCCCTTAGCCAATACCCAGAGGTACCACAGAACACCAGGAATATTCCAGCATTTGCAGCTGTCTCTGCATATGAGAAAAGAAATTGTCCCCTGGGCATGGAGCATACTCCACAGGGACTGGTGTGGGGCAAGCCGAGGCTGAAGGAGGCTGGTGCACTAGAGAAAGCAGAGCAGAAGTGGGCTGTTTCCCTTTCCTCATCCCAGTGAGTAGGGGAGATGGTTGCCTACCCCTTCCCTGTTTGATTTCACCTATTGCATTATTACCTGCATGGGAAAATGGAAATCTACTTGGCTAACTGCTAGTCCTATCTAATACTTTGTTAGAACTGAACTTCCAGGTAAAGATCTCACGTGGTGAAGACAACAGGAGGCCCCCAGGGGTTGAAGAGAACATGCCATTCTGGGTTGTGTAAAGGGATTTGATGGCTAAGATTGTGCATCTTTTCCCCAGTACTTGGAGAACTGCAGGGCAGCTTCGCAGCAAGTAGCTGCATAGTGCTAGAGCAGAGCCACCCTTTCCAGTAATGCAGGTGGGGAGCCATGGCCAGGTTTTGAAAGCATCAAAGCTTGATGTGCCCATCCTCCCCAGGCAGCTTTTCTGGATGTGAATATGCCTGCAAATAGGATGTCACTTCTGTTTCTTTCCTTAATAACTTAAGCTAAGCTTAAACCTTTGGAGTTGGAGGGGGAAAAAAAAAAATACTTCTGAGAGTTGTCTCGTCCTGATTCTCTCATCCATATAAGCTGGGCAATTTGAAGTACTTTAATCTGAAATGAAAAAAGAGTGAGAGTGAGGGAGTGAATTATGGCCACCTTCATTCTCACACCTCCTCCTCAGTTGCTGCTAACCTGCTCCCACAAGATCTGGGCAAATCTGCTGTTTTCCTCTGTTAGAAAGAGCACCCTTGGTCCAGCAAGAACAGCAAGCAGAAGCTCTTTATTGCATGTGAAACTGCTGCTTCCCTATAATAACCATTTTAGCAACTCCACAGTCATGTTAAATGAATCTGATGTTTACTACCCCATGGCACATTCACTGTTGTTCAGCTGGTTCCTTTAGTGATCTTGATTTCTTGAATTGTTTATGTTGTTTGGTAATGCGGTTTTATTTGGAAGAGATTTCCTGCTACTTAATGAGCAACTCATCTGGGAAAGACACTCAGGGAAGAGAAGAAATTAAAAGCGTATCAGAGAGTTCAGAAGCTTTTCCCCACTTTGAATTTCCAGGAACTTGTTTGGTGTTGGGCCGCCCCCGCCAAATGCCCCTCCTAGTGCCTGGCAGGAACATCTCTGTTCTCTCATGAGTTGGCTTAAAGTTGTGGCATGCTCAGTGGGGTTTTTAGTCAACCCCACACAGATACTGCAATCTGCCTGTTGCGGAGAGCCTTAAACTGGGATGGTGGGGTTTAATTGTGGTTTAAAAACTCAAGGGACTGTAATCAGAGCAACATCTACTTCTAAGTATTTCCTCATGCTTTAACATGTTGGGCTGTTTTCTGCAGTGCCTGATAGTGTTTGGTGCCCTGCTATACATCCTGAACTGTAAGATTGTGTCCAATAGGATTCATGGATGCTGAAGATCCCCCCCAGTCAGTCTGTGCATTAGAGTGGGCAGAGAAAGAGGTAAGGGCTAGAAATACGTAATTCAAGTATCATCACTCCCTCCTGTGCCCTAATCTGTAAAAACCAAGATGCCCGATGGATTTTAGAAGCTTATTCAAGTTGTCTGTTCTTAAATCTCCAGAGTGTGGTGTGGAGTCATAAATAAATGTAATTTTAATACTGGGTTCTTAGAGTCTGATCCAAATCCCATAGCAAGCTGGTCATTCCATGTAAATACACCTTGAGTCTGGTCTGCTCAGCCCAGAGGAGTTACTCTAAGGAAAGCTGTAGTGTAACTTGAAAGAGATCATACCCTGGGCATGTCTTTTAATGATCTTCTCTCAAGTCTTAGTGCTTGCACTCAGTTGACCAGGTTGTGGGCTTCTCCCCCGCCCCAAGACCTTCAGCGTTGCACTCAGTCCTTATTCTTTGGGAGGCTGTTCCACTTCAAGCTCTTCTAGGAACAATTAGCAGTCTTCGGTGCTGTTGGTTTAAATGAGGTGTTTAGTGTGGTGTTTTTGTTTTTGTTTTTTTTTTCCTTTCTCCCTCTGCAGCTCTTGTTGCTGAAGATCTGTCTCAAATTTTTAACTTGCAGTGTTTTGTTTCTATCACTGACATGTTGGAGGCTGCAGTAAGGGTTTATTTAGTAACAACAGAGAAGATGACAAAAGGAAACTAGCTTGGGTATGTTGGTCTTGTGTAATCCCCTCCACCCTGTTAGAGAGAGGAGTGTGTGTATGTGGGTTTGTGACCAAGGCAGTGAGATTGGCTGTGCTCGCTGCATTGAGCTGGAGAGGGGCTGGGAGCTCCTTTGCAGTTTGAGGAGCAGATGAACCAAACCCGTGTGGCAGTGTCTCTGTGGGCAGGGAAAACCAGGGTGGTGTTCCATAAAGCCAGGGGCTGGTCGTGACCATGCCAGCTGCTGCCTGCCACGGACGTCTCAAAATGCATCATCTCCCTTCCACTAAATTGTCTGCTCCTCTGCTGGAGAGGAGCATTTGGC